>NC_045451.1:12969003-13269003 GCF_002776525.5 Piliocolobus tephrosceles
AAGGAAGGAAGGAAGGAAGGAAGGAAGGAAGGAAGGAAGGAAGGAAGAAAAAAGGAAAGAAAAAAGAAAGATTAAGAACAAGTAACTGGGAAAGGTAGGCATGGGATTCCCTAGAGATCATAAATAAAGAATGCTATAATTGCAAGTTTTCCATGTTAAGTATTTATCCAAAATATCTCAAATTTTGTTTTTAAAGGTTTATACCGCCTGACAGTCTCTGAAGCTGCACCCACTGGGACTTCTATAGGAACAATCATGGCATATGATAATGACATAGGAGAGAATGCAGAAATGGATTATAGCATCGAAGAGGATGATTCACAGACATTTGACATTATTACTGATCATGAAACTCAAGAAGGAATAGTTATATTAAAAAAGGTAGATATGTTAAAATTATTTGCCTTGCAGAATAATGCAAAATTAAAACATATCCTATTTTGTGTAGCTGGTTAATTTTTAACTCATTAAATAATTGAAATGAGAACCTGTAATTTCTATTTTATGGAGAAAAGGATTTTAGAGATGATATAGTTACTACAGAGCTTTTTGAATTATATGCAGAACATTGTTTTAATTCTATTAAAAGAAAACTTTTTGGAAAATATCTTAAATACTAGGAAATTAATTCTCAGTTTCATTAGATGTTTATGCCCTCAAAAGTATAATTTTATCTCCAAACTAAAATAGGTAACTGACAATACACACACAGATGTTTTATGCCTGATTAACAATTATATCAGAGAGATCCATGTACATAAAAAGAAAAATGTAACTGAAAGGCCACTGAGACTTATTTTAACAGGTAAAACTTTTTTCTAAGTAGTATCTTGGGTTACTAAAGCCATTTCTTCTGTGTACATTGTATTTCTTTGCAGAAAGTGAATTTTGAGCACCAGAACCACTATGGTATTAGAGCAAAAGTTAAAAACCATCATGTTGATGAGAAGCTCATGAAATACCACACTGAAGCTTCCACCACTTTCATTAAGATCCAGGTGGAAGATGTTGATGAGCCTCCTCTTTTCCTCCTTCCATATTACATATTTGAAATTTTTGAAGAAACCCCACAAGGATCATTTGTAGGCGTGGTGTCTGCCACAGACCCAGACAATAGGAAATCTCCTATCAGGTATGTCTGTAAGGTCAGTTTTGCATTAATAAAAAAGTAAATATAAATTAGATTAAAAATAAAATTGCTTTCTTTCTTTTTTTTTAATTAAGGGGGAGTCTCACTCTGTTGTCTAGGCTGGAGTGCAGTGGTGCAATCTCAGCCCACTGCCACCTCTGCTTCCCAGATTCAAGCGATTCTTCCGCCTCAGCCTTCCTAGTGGCTGGGAGTACAGGCATGCACCACCACGCCCGGCTAATTTTTGTATTTTTAGTAGAGACAGGGTTTCATCATATTGTCCAGGCTGGTTTCCAACTCCTGACCTCGTGATCCGCCCACCTCAGCCTCCCAAAATGGTAGCATTACAGGTGTGAGCCACCGCGCCTAGCCTGCATGCAAATTTAAACAAGGTCATATCTGTATCTACGTTTCCTTTTTTTTTGAGAGGGAGTCACGCTGTGCCGCCCAGGCTGGAGTGCAGTGGCCGGATCTCAGCTCACTGCAAGCTCCGCCTCCCGGGTTCCCGCCATTCTCCTGCCTCAGCCTCCCGAGTAGCTGGGACTACAGGCGCCGCCACCTCGCCCGGCTAGTTTTTTGTATTTTTTAGTAGAGACGGGGTTTCACCGGGTTAGCCAGGATGGTCTCGATCTCCTGACCTTGTGATCCGCCCATCTCGGCCTCCCAAAGTGCTGGGATTACAAGCTTGAGCCACCGCACCCGGGCTCTGTATCTACATTTCTGTCTGTCATACTTAATTTGTAACAATTTAAATAAAATAGGGAACTGCAATGTCAGTTAAGATGCAGTAAAATTGGGGATTTCAAACACGTACAAGAAAGAGGCAATTACCAATTAAAATTCAGTGCATTATAATTCCCTCTTAACTGGGGAAAGGAGATAAGAGAAAAAAAAAATTTTTTTTAAATCCCCAATTAGAGCTGAAACAAAGCTGATCAAAATGTGGCCTATTTAAGGCCGGGGGTGGTGGTTCACACCTGTATTCCAGGACTTTGGGAGGCCCAGGCAGACGGATCACAAGGTCGGGAGATCAAGACCATCCTGGCTAACACAGTGAAACCCCGTCTCTACTAAAAACACAAAACAAAATTAGCCGGGCGTGGTGGCGGCGCCTGCAGTCCCAGCTACTCGGGAGGCTAAGACAGGAGAATGGCGTGAACCCGGGAGGCGGAGCTTGCAGTGGGCCGAGATCTCACCACTGCACTCCAGCCTGGGCGACACAGCAAGACTCCGTCTCAACAACAACAACAAGTGGTTTATTTAAATACTATTTACTTGAAATGATATTCAGAAATTGGGAAAACTTTTATAGCAGTGGTCCTCAAGTTTTCTGCCACCGGGAACCAGTTCGGTGGAAGACAATTTTTCCATGGTTGGTGGGGTGAAGGGGAATGATTTTGGAATAAAACTGTTCTGCCTCAGATTATCTGGCATTAGATTCTCATAAGGAGCTCTGTACCTAGATCCCTCACATACACAGTTCACAACAGTGTTCATGCTCCTATGACAATCTAATGCTGCCCCAGATATGAGAGGAGGCGGAGCTCAGACAGTAAGGCTAGCTCGCCTGCCCTCACCTCGTGCTGTGCAGCCAGTTTCCCAACAGACCATGGACAGGTAACAGTTCATGGCCTGGGGGTTGGGAACCTGTGTTTTACAGGAGACCACTTAAAGGAGTTCAAAGGGTTAGAAATCTGTTATAGTATTACAATTAAACGAATATTTGCCACCTATTAAAATAGTCTGTTATTTTCAGTTACTATGTTATAATTTATTTTCCTTTGTTTTATTTTTTGTGTGTTTGTTTCAGTATTTGAGGTATAGTCTGGTTGGGCATAAAAAAACAAAACTTGTTACATAATTATTTTTCTGACACCTTTCCTTATTCATCTATTTTCCATAAACCTTAATGTATTAATTAAAATGCTGGCTACTGCTTGGCTCTGTGAAGGTCTTGCAGTAGCTCAATGAAAAAGCTCAATTTAATTTTTGATACCAAGAAATGTTCCCGCTTTTCCATTATAGTTCATTTCATAAAATGTTGCCCTCTGATATGCATATATAGTTCTTAGTCATAGAGATTTTAGTAATTGTATAAGTGCATATCAATTATTTACTTTAAAAATATATCTATATACCTATTCATTTTTCTTCAGGGAGCACTAAATAATATGGAAAGTTAAAAAATGCTTTGATGATTAAGATATTCAATATGTTATCATTTATAATAATAAAGTATTGAAAACAATTTTAGGAATACAAGTGAATAAACTATAGTTTATGATGCTTGTGATGCATAGATAATAACATTGCATACATTTTAAAGCACAATAATACACAATGAAGAACTGCATGCTTACTACATGTGAAAATGCTACATACATATGAAGAAAAACATAAGGTGCAACCAAATCTTAAAAAAGGTTTTGTATTTTATAGTATCACCATTGGTGTCTACTTACTTCAGTATGAAAATACTTTAGCTAATGATTTTCACTTTTATACTGGCAATTATTACTTTTTAAAATAACTTGTATCCATCAAAAAATATGTTTCAATGATTTCACAGATTTTTTTCATTTAAAAGTGGCTTTAAATAATATTGCTTTTTATACATATGTTAGGATCACTGAGGATACAGCAGTTTTTGTTGTTGATATTGTTGATATTTTTTCCATATGATATAGCTTGATTTAACAAACATTCAAAATACATCATAAAAACAAAATCAGATGCATATGAAAATATCCACTTCTGCACATTTCAGGAGGCTTCTTTTGGGGTTTCTTTGTTTATTTCCTTTTTTCTTTGTAAGCAAAAGATCCCCAAAATGTTTGAACATAAAATGCAAAATGATTTCAATTTGAGTTTTAATTTGATAATATCTCTTCTTTAATACTCACTGCATGGTAAAAGCTATGAAAACCAGAAGAAATATTAGGACATTGTATTTTAGCCTTAGGGATATTTCTTTGTTTTGGGAGAAACACTAACACATATTAAACATAGTAAATTAGCCCCAATTCATTAAACTCATATTAGTTTTTCCTACTGAGTAAGAATCACCTGCTGTTTCTGTAAAGGATGGAAATTCCCAAACTCAGTTTCATCAAGTCTTGGGTGGGAAAAATAAACTGGTTTAACAAAATATTATTGCTGTAGTTGAGGTCGTAAAAGCTTGAGAAGCAAGATCTACCTTTATATGAATTGTAGTAACTAACCATATGTCAATTAAAAAAAATGGGGCACAGAAATGATGGAAAATGTGATATTTAGACTTGAAAGTGAGATGATAGAATTGTTTTAAGGAGCCTAGTGTGGTAAAAATTAGAGGAGCCCAAACAATCTGTAATAAAATTTCTACCATAAAGTTATTAAGAACTTCATAAGAAATTATTCTTAATTTTTTTATTTTATTACTAAGACTATGTATTATTTCAGAGCACTAAATGTTTACGTCCCTCAAAATTCATATTTGAAATCTGAAACACCAATGAAATGGTATCAGAAGGGGGGTCCCATATTTGAAATCCTAAATCTCAGTGAAATTGTATTAGGTGGGTACAAGAAGGTGGGGCCTATAGGCATCAAGTCATATGAGTAGAGCCCTAATGAATGGGATTAGTGCCCTTACAAAGGGGAACCCAGATAGCTCTCTCAGGCTCTCTCTGCCTGTAAGGACACAGAAGTCAGCAGTCTGCAACTGAAAGAGGGCTCCTGTCAGAAGCCAATCATGCTGGCATCATGATCTCATACTTCCAGCCTCTAGAAATGTGACAAATAAATATCAGTTGTTTATAAGCTGCCCAGTCTATGGTAATTTTTAATAGCTGTCTGTGATGACTAAGAAAATTGCCTAACTCTTTTGGACTTCACTCTTTTGCTATCAATGGGTATGATTCACTTTTTGGACATTATTGAAGTTTCCTTTTAAATTAAGCCTAAAGTCAAATTTTGAAGTATTTTGTAAGTGTGAGAAAGATAGCGTATTCTTTCCTGTTAAAAAAAAAAAAGAGAGAGCAAATAAAACCCAAAGCAAACAGAAAAAAAAGGAAATAAAAAGATTAGATCACAAGCAGTGAAATTGAAAGCAATGGAGTAATATAATGAAACCAATAGCAGATTCTTTCAAAATATTGCTAAAGTTTATTAATTTCTATCGAGAAAACCAAGGGACAAACAGAGAAAGAGAAGACAAAAATTACTATTATCAGAAGTGAAAAAAGGAGCACACATATTGATCCCACAGACATTAAAAAGATTATAGGGCTACTTTGAACAATTCTATGCCTATACATTTAGATGAAGTTCTTGAGAGAATCCACTAAATTTATATTAAAAGATAAATAACCTTAGCACACACACACATATATGTATTTACAAACAACCATATATATACAACCACATAAATATGTACACATACACATGCGTACACACAAGCATATATATATCACCAAAAAGTCAGTTAAAAACCTTCACAAAAACAAAGAACTGTTCCAGTAAAAATTGATGCCACTGATAAATTCTACCATATGTTACAAGGAAAGAAAACTACAGATCAAGATCCCTCATACACAAATATAAAAACTCTTTACAAATAATTGTAACTCCAGCTATTTGTGAAAAGGAAAGTATATCCCTATCAACTCGAGTGCACCTAGGAATACAAGGATGCGTCCATATTTTAAAATATTTTCATGTAAATTGCCATACTGGCAGATTAAAAAAGAAAAGTCATACATCATCTCAATAGACAAAGAAAAAAACTTTTGACAATATTCAAAATTAATTTATTGTAAAAACTATCAGCACAATATGAATAGAAGGGAAGATTCTTAAACAGATACAGAGTATCTACAAAAGAATGCTGCTAATTTTTATACTTAATTATGGAATATTATGCACTTTTTCCTTAAGATTGGAAACAAGGTAGCAATGTATTCTTTCACCAATCCAAATCTATAATATTGGAAGTCCTGGCCATGCAATAAGTGAGAAAAAGAAATAAAAACATACAAGCTAGAGAGAAATAATGTAGTTTTCTTTAATTGCAGATGGCTTGATTATTGTCTAGATAATTCCATAAAATTCACAAAAATGCCCAGTAATAAGTGAGTTTATCAAGGTAGAAAGATACAAGATTATTATAAATTAAACATATACTGAATAACACCCAGAAATCCTACTCCCAATCATTTACCCAGGAAAAAAGGAAACTTTGTGTTTTGGGTCGAGTTGTGTCCTAAAGATACAAATTGAGTCTTAACATCCAGTACACTCGAATGTGGCCTTGTTAAGAAATAGAGTTATTTTGGAGGTAAATAGTTAAGATAAGGTCGTACCTGAGCAGGTATGTTTTTAATCCAAAATGACTGGTGTCCCTATAAGAAGACAGACACTGGGAGAGGACTGCCATGTGACAACTGAAGCAGAGATCAGAGCAATGCATCTACAAGCAGAAGAATAGCAAGGACTGCCAGAAATCACTGGAAGCTAGAAACGAGATGGAAGGATTCACCCCTACAGGCTTCAAAGGAAGCATGCCCCTGTTGATACTTTGATTTTGATAACTCTAATAGAGTTAATTTATTGTTTTCAGCCACCCAGCTTGTGGTGTTTTGTTGCAGCAGGCCTAGAAAACATACTCACTTATTTTGACATGAAAACCTGTATGCAGGCATTTATGGCAGCTTTATACATGATCTCAAAAAACTGGAATTGACTCAAATGTCCTTCAAGAGGTGAATGGATTTAAAAAAAATAAACAAACAAAAATAAACAAAGCCTGTGGCACCTAAACTAAAAAGATACGACAAAGGAAAGGAGGGTGGTAAAATTGTTCTGCGTCATTACGTGGTGGCAGACACATGACTATTCATTTGTCCAAGTTCACAGAATTCTTCATGATATAGAGTAAAATACTAATTAGTGCAAACTCTGGCAAAAAATCAAACAGAACTTTGGAGATGTTCCTAAAATTGAAGGCAAACTACTGCAAATGTCCTTTATTATATTATAGACAAATAACATAATCAAATGGAGAGGAATTAGGAAAATACAACCTAAGTAATTTTGGAAGAGGGTATTTCAATACAAAATATAGAGACCAAAAAAATTGCTGTTCAGAAGAAATATACTCTACATACTAAGTATATTTTCTTACATGGTTACTATTTAGGGATTACAGTGTTACTCTGCATGTATATTGGAATTGAACACATAAGTAAATATATTGTAGATAATAAGAGTAAGATTCATTATTGTCAAAGGAAATGGTTACAAATAAAAAAATGAGAAAAGTTACATGAAGGTGTGGCACTGGATTAAAATCTGAGGTATGATACACTAATGCCCTCTTAGTATATATGCAGACAGAAGGAATTATATGGAAATAAATATAGATGTGTTTGTATGCATGAGTATACATACATATATATTTCCTGTTGATGTCTGCTCAAAGGACATAAATACAATGAAACTCAAGAAGCAATGGAAACTCTTAAAACCTAGATCTTGCTTTCTAATGCTGCTCTCCAATCAAAGATACTGCAACTCATCTGATAACTAGAATCCAGAGTTGTTGTAAGGAAAAGACAAGATTATCCTGGAGCATCTTGTGGTTCCAGAACGAAAGTATTCAAAAATGTTAACACTACTCATCTATGGATACTGAAAATTAGTGGATAAATGCTTGAGGAGAAACCAGAACATTTTAAAATAGTTTCCTGAATCTTTATGAATTACAAAAGAAAAAAATAGCAACTTTACCCCAGAGAAATGGGGTCATCATCACCTAATTGAGTGCTCAATGTTAATATCATCATCATTCATGAGATATGATGAACATCATGTTCCCCTGATATGATAGCCTAAGAAAGTATATCATGTCTGTGTTATTCCTGCCAAAAATATGTAACCTTAGTCTAATCATGAGAAAGCATCAGACAAACCCAAACTGAGAGAC
This sequence comes from Piliocolobus tephrosceles, assembly GCF_002776525.5. Taxonomy (NCBI): domain Eukaryota; kingdom Metazoa; phylum Chordata; class Mammalia; order Primates; family Cercopithecidae; genus Piliocolobus; species Piliocolobus tephrosceles. The sequence continues at coordinate 12,977,097 of NC_045451.1, forward strand.
AGTCTATCAAATAATTGACCAATACTCTTCAATAGCATCAAAGTCTTGAGAGACAAGAACATTGAGGACTTGTGGAGGAGACTAAGGACACAGGAAAATGAAAGGCAATATTGGATTCTAGATTGGATTGTGAAAGAAAAAGAATAAGAGTGGAAAAAACTGTGAAATCCAACTGTAGTTTGTAGTTTGATTAATTACATTATAGCGATTAATTTATTAATATGATTAAAGTTTTATATAAGATTTTAACATTAGAAAAAGCTGAGTGAAGAGCATGTAGAAAAGCTGTGTGCTATTTTTGCAATATTTCTGTAAGTCCAAAAGTATTTTAAAATGTTTTTAGTTGGATTAGTGGGAAAATTCCAAATTTTTAATTTTGCTGAGGTGATGATGGAACATATCTAAATAAGTCAGCTGTTCACATATTTATGAATTTTGTGATGTTTGTCTCCCTAGTTTTAAAAATGAGAAAAATATGTATGTATTTTACATATATGTAAAATTTAACTAAAACTTACCTCAAAGCCAAACAAATTTTGTCCAGTGAAGGTGGAGTGGGGGAGAAAACTTTACATAACGAGAATTTGTGTTTCTAAAAGGGATAAAGAAAAATGATACATATTACACATCACTGCTTATATCACGTCCTAGAGGGCTACATATATTTTTATTTCTGTTTTAATTAATTAATGATACCTGAACCAATTTATTGTTTATGTGGCTCTTCTTCCTAAATTCTAACAGATGCGCATTAAACTATTAAAGACTATAACATCCTATCAAACTTTAAACGGGCTTTATGTGCAATGACATTTTACAGAAATAGGATTAGATGTTTAATTCAAAATAACAACTGTTAAAACACTGTATAACTTTGTCAACAAATGTATTATGTGTGAAATGCAACCACTTCAGGATATTTAGGGTAAATACTTACAAATATTTTAAATGGGGGTACAGTTAAAACTGAACTCCTCTAAAGCTTAATTATTTGTAATTTCTATTGAATCTTTATCTGAATACCAATCTACAAAGTAGTATAATGTTTTTGGAAACTTTTGAACTAAAAATTAAAATATTCTCATCTTTGCCATATAATTATGGCAAACTTCATTGATATCTCATCAAAGTCTTCAGGAATATACATACAATGATAAGTCATTATTGAACCCTAGTTATTATTACTCTTTAATTTTTATTATTAATTATTTCCATGTAGATGAGATACGCTGAGTATTTCAAAGTCTTCTTTCATTGTGGAGGTGGAGGTCATTTTTCATTTTCATTTTTTTTTTTAATGGGGGAACTTTTTAACTTGGCTTTCTTCGATGCACAATCAATCTAAAAGCAAATTAGAACTACTATATTTTACTTTTGTTTTACATGTGTATATATATAAAACATATAATATGAAAAATATACATAATATATAATAGATGCATATGATGTAATATATCACATATATACATACATACACACGTAATATATAATAAAACATACATGTATTGTATAATACATATATTTTACATATGTTATAAAATATGTAATGTATTATAAAATGTAAAATATATGTCATATATAATGTATTGTATATATGTTTTACATTATGTATATATATATACTCTTTTGGATTCCTGATTCCAGATTCCAGATTTCAGAAGTCTTTCAGATTTCCCAAAAGAATTAAAAGTCTATCTACTATATAGACTTTACTCTTTATCAAATTTACTTTTTATACAAACAAAAACATTTGTTAAATATCAAGTCAAGTAATTGTAGTAAAATGAACAGATTTGCAAGCAACACCTGTGATGTAGGAAAGAGATCAATACTAGTGTAGGCTGAAGATGTATTTTAATTTATTTCATAGAAAAAAAATGATTCACAATCATTAATTTTTACCCCACTTATTTGCATTTCTCTTCATTTCCCAAATGGCTTTTGACATTATTTTAGTCATTAATCTATTAACATTCTTTTTTGACATGAGAATGAGTGACGTGTGTTTACAGTTAGCATCCATCAATTAAAATCTAAAGTCAGGTTACATTTTTTTTTCTATCTCCACTGAGTTGAATCTTAAATACAGGAATACACTATTTTAAAAGTTGTTCAGTATTATATATTGGCTATGTAGGGCATGCACTGAATAAGACATCTTATTGCTTAAAGACTATTATGTAACACTGTTATGTAGACAGAATAAAAACATTAAGGTATACTTTCCTTTTGGTTCAGGTATTCTATTACTAGGAGCAAAGTGTTCAATATCGATGATAATGGCACAATCACTACAACTAACTCACTGGATCGGGAAATCAGTGCTTGGTACAACCTAAGTATTATAGCCACAGAAAAATGTAAGTACTCATTTGATATCCAATACAGTTGTTTGCATATTTCATAAATAATTACACAATTTCTACACATGGAGACAAGGCTGCTTTAAAATGTTGTTGGAATTATTTAAATGACATTCAATGTAAATGTGTGTACTTGTGTATTTTATTAGTTTTATTAACATCTGCTTATTACTGCTATTCCAGCTTATTTATATGCTTACCATTAAATACCTTCTAAACTGTTATTTTCTAATTATAACAGTAAATAATTTTTCATACAAGAGTAAATTGAGGATACCACAAAATATAAGTGAAATTCACCTGAAATTCTGCTTGTTTATTTAGGCAGATGGTTTCGTTTTCGGTTTGTAAATTATTCTGATTTACCACTTGGATATTGTCCTTAAAATTATGAATCAGTTATTCATGCAATTATATTGTTTAAAGCTTAAAGAAATACATATAACACAATATAAAATATCAAAGTCATTTCCATTACTTAGTCAATAGATTTAGAATTGTAGAGTATTAAAATTGTGAATAGAAAATATTCTCAGATGCATCTTTTCTTATAGCTGATTTTACATAGAATTTTAATGATTGTGTTTCCTTTCTTCACTCTTTGTTGAGACAGGAGGCATATATTTCTGTTTTCCTTACTTTGTTAGGCAGATGGCAGGTGACATGGTAGAGTGGAAGGCATCTCCGTGTGTTTTTTGCGATACAATGAACAGTTCTATGGAAACACTATAGGAGAGCTTGAATCTGGGTTTTCAAGGTTCCATTTAACTAAACCATAAAAGGAAGCAAATGTTACAATGGAATAAATGCCCGCTGCAATAGAGGAAATGTCAAGGCTTCTCATGTCAGAAAACGCAAAGATATTTATTTTAAATGCAGCTTTTATTCATCGCTTATTTCTGAGAACAATTTTTCTTTTTTTTCATTTTAAGGAAAAACTTGTTGGAATGAGCGTTTCTAACACTGGATAACAAATTTTCATTTTTTTCTTTCTCTAACATTTTTAAAAATTCTACATCATTAAGCCCATTTTAGATCTATTTGGGGAAAATATGTGTAACTGCCATTTTTTTACTACCATGAAATCAATACTGAACCAAAAATAATTAGGCTTGACCATTTAAGCTTCAATAGCAATATAAACAAACCACCTAACCAGTGGAAAACAGGGCACTACATACAACTGTTTTAAAAATCACCTGGCTGCATCTGCTAACTACCTTGAGAAGCTTTCACCATAACAATTATACTGATTATAGGAAAGAGATGTTCCATTTGAACTTTTTTTTTTTTTCAGCAAATGAAGTTTGTTGTGCTTAGTCTCTTTTCTGGAAAGCTTCCCCAATTAAGCACAATGCTATTTATCAGTATGCCAGCTAAGTGAATAAAACTACTAACTACTTTAAAGTGAAGCTGTGAAGTTTTATATACATTTTGTACAGTAATACCAAAGATTTAATTTGAACTTAATTTCAAGCAAAGTTTAGGAACACAAAGATAAAAACATTAAATGAATTTCTTATTAATTTTCTGTCAGTTTATTCACAACTGAATTATGTTACACAATTTAATTACTTAAGCAAAAAGATATTCTGTGATGATGTATGTGCTAAAACCATAACAAATATGAACTTTAATTTTCTGGCTAATTTCTTCTTGAAATCTTTAGAAATATCTTTTCATTTTTAAATGTTCCATTAATCTATTTTCATCCTAAATGTCACACAGTAGAGAAAAGTCTCAAAATGATAAATACTAATGGTTGCTGTATTTCTTAAAGTCTGTGTGTGTGTGTAATAAATCCTAGAAATTTTAATTTTTAATTAATTGAAAATTATAATTTCTGTCTTAATTGTAACTGTTATTGTTGGGAAAATACAAGTACATGCAAAATCTCATCTCAGGCCAGAAAACCTCTCCTCAAAGGTAGAACAGAGAGAAAAATGTTATTACTGGAAAACATTAAAATGCAATGTGATGTGCATCATAGGAAATCTAAGAGATTGCCGAAATGGAAAGAAATTTCACCTTTTTATGTAGTTGAGCAGATACAATCCATTATATACATGTTCTCAAGTTAAATGTTATCTAGACGTTCAAGTACGAGGACTTAGCACTATTTGTCACATAGAATTTATTCTATCTTCACTGGGTAGTTGGAGTGACCGCCTGTGTTTGCTAAGTGGTTTTATCCAAAGGACAACTTAACTTTTCATGTCTTTATGACAAGAGGTAGTTCTACAACTTAGAACAAGATCGGTGCTAAAATGGGTCTCCTATCTTTCCACAAAAACTAGGATATAGGGATGCCATATTCCTTAAAGATTACATTTCAAAGAGATGGTCACCATTACTTGAGAAATGCAATCCTGGATCCTAAAGCTTCCAAGAAACTTATTGATTTTGAAAGATTTCCATACACTTCAAAAAGACAAAGAAAAAACTTACATACAAAGCTTTTTTCCCCCCTCTCTTTCTCTTTCTCTCTCTCTCTCTCTGTGTGTGTATGAATGCTCTGAGAAAAGGAAGGAAAGAAAAAAGATTTTCCCTTGCTTTCAACAAGAACCAGGACTCTAAGTTTTAATTTTTATTGTTCTTTCAAATTATCATTACAAATAGTACATATATTTTCAATAAAAACACTAAGACAAAATAAAGTATCCCACCCCTATACCCTTTAATTGTATGCACCTTTCCCATAGCTTTCTTTCTTTCTTTTTTTTTTTTTTTTTTTTTAAGAAAAAGAGAAGCCCTGTGTGATGACTTATGGCCTGTAATTCCAGCACTTTAGGAGGCCAAGGTGGGTGGATAACCTAAAGTCAGGAGTTTGCAACCACCGTGGCCAACATGACAAAACCCTGTCTCTACTAAAAACACCAAAATTAGCCGGTCCTGGTGGCATGTGCCTGTAGTTTCAGCTACTAGGGAGTCTGAGGCAGGAGAATCGCTTAAGCCTAGGAGGTGGAGGTTGCAGTGAGCTGAGATCCTGCCACTGCACTACAGCCTGAGAGAGAGAAAGATTAACATCAATAAAACTACACAATATAATAGCTGCAACTTACTTTTTTCAGTACACAAAATATATGTCTGGTTAGTAGATACAACAAAACAATCATATTTATTATTCATTGTTCAGTTGTGTGCTAAGTAGTCTGAATTGCTTTATGTATATTAACCAATTTATGTAATTGCTTCATGTAATTTATGTAATTGCTTTATGTATATGTTTAATCTTAACAACAGCCTATAAGGCAGTTACTACTATCACGCCCATTTTTCAGAATGCCAACTGAGGCATTCTGGTTAAGTATTTTTCTCAAATTGAGAACCAAGATTCAAACTCAAGTCGTCCAGTTTTAAGCTCACAATAAAACTGTGTTACATTGACTCACTCTTTTATCTGAGACAGGCTTTCACTCTGTAGCCCAGGCTGGAGTGCAGTAGCCTGATCACAGCTCACTGCTGCCACAACCCCCTGCTCACGCGATTCTCCCACCTCAGCCTCCCAAGTAGCTGAGACTACAAGGTACACCACCACACTCAGCTAATATTTTGGATTTTTATTAGAGATGAGGTCTCATTATATTGCTCAGGCTGCTCTAGAACTCCTGAGTTCATGTTATCCTCCTGCCTTGGCCTTCCAAAGCGCTGGGATTTAGAGGTATGAGTCACCATGCCTGGTCAGACTCACACATTTTTAACAAATCCACATAATGTCATAGTTCAGTTGTAATTTATTATCCCCAATTCTTTTTTGTTGTACATTTGAGTCATTTATATAATTTGGATGTGATGCAAATAACTCTGGAATGTATTTAAGTGGATCATTTACTCAAATACTGATACCTTAGACTGTAGCTTAAGTTTAACAGATTGGGTCACAGATATGTGTAGTTTAAATTTCATTATCGATTGCTAGAGTTGGTTTACACTGTTATTTTTCAGCCCTCAGTCCATCACTGGGTGCTGTTTTATCACATACGACACAAATGGCACGGGCTAAACCATCATTCTTCTTACCTGTGGTGAGAGGCCGTGTGAAGATTATGATAGCGCAATGTGTCTCAACTGCAGGCCATTTGGCTCAACACTTCTGCCGCCAGCCTCAACCAGGGCACATTGACAATGTCTGAACACAGTCTGGATTGACACACTGGGGTAGGAGGGATGCTGCAGACATTTGGGGAATAGAAGTCATGGATGCCGCTAAGCATCCTACAATGCACAGGAGAATCCCCCAAAACTAGGAATTATCCAGTCTAAAATATTAATAGTGACGGCAGTGAGAAAGTCTGCTATCAGATAAATTGAATTTTCTCTCCTGTGAATTCTTAGTTCATACTTTTTTCTGAAATGTCTTCTTTTATATCAAGTTGAAGGATTTAAATGTTTTAACCACAATTTTTTCTCATTATGTTTTTTGGATTTTTTGGCTCACTTAGAAAATCTTCTCAATTCAATGTTTATATAAAAACTTTAGTTTTTTTATAACGATTTTACTTTAAAATATATTTAGATTCTAATTATTTGTTTTTAAAAGCTACACTCTAAATTTCAGTGGTTCACAGAATTGATTGTTATTTTTGTTACAGCACTGCAGCTATAACCTTACACAAGTAATTTAACTGTAATTTTTGAAACTAAATGGTTTATCAACTTTTTTATCAGTAAATTTGGGGAGGTTAATAATCCATTTATTGATCAAGATTAAATGAGTTAATACAAAACTTTAAATGGTTCCTGGACTCCTGCAAGCTCTCCGTATACCCTTATTTTACTTTATCTTTTTACTACTTTTTCTCATCACTTATTACAGCCCATGGCAAGTACAATGCACCCAATAAATATTGCTTGGTTTGAATATATTAGCACAGAATTTTTTCTAGGATCTATTGCTGATAAATAGGTGAATCATATAGATATCCTGTCCTCAGATTGCTTTTTTCAAGTAAAATAAAAATATACCATATAGCCTCTAATGTAATTTTAGTGATGTATCTTCTAAAGACATTAAAATATGTTAGATTTTTATTATATATATTCACATTGCAGACAATATAGAACAGATCTCTTCGATCCCAGTGTATGTGCAAGTTCTTAATATCAATGATCATGCTCCTGAGTTCTCTCAATACTATGAGACTTACGTTTGTGAAAATGCAGGCTCTGGTCAGGTAAGGACTCATTATAAATTACAAAGTCTAAACCATATATCATTGTTTCATAATATGTAATTATTTCATATATTATACAATATTGTTATATAATACATATAATTAACATATTTAATATTCATATATTATAATTTATATAATTGTAATTCTATAATATATATACAAATTACATATAAATTAATTTTTATAATATATAATTTTTGTTATGCATTCATCTTATTTTAAAACATCAAAAATTAATTTTATTCTATTAATATTAATTACATGCTTTTATGTTGTGAACTTTGTATAATTATATTAATTTTTAAAAACATGCAAATTTCAAGTTTTCTACTTTCAAATTCCTCAAATGTTTTAAAAAATCTAACGATAGTGATTCAGTAGTTTACTTTTATAGTATATTTATTATTCAGTAGTTCATTTATACTTTGTCAAACAATTAAGAAAAAAATTAATTCTATAGGTTACAAAGTCACATTTAAGTTTCTTTTTTTTTTTATTCATCATGCAGGTACAGGTAAAATGAAATATAAGCATAAACATATGGAGGGAAAATATGCCAAAATGTTTTTTCATAGCATTTAATCACTATACCAGGTACAGCAACAGAAATAAAACTGAGTTTTGTACAAATTACTAGATATGTAAACATTTATGAGAACATATTCATTTTGAAATACATTATCATTACTTCACAATTTATTTCGTTCACACACTTTCTTATCTGCTGCTCACTTTTTTATTTGTAAAATGTGAAACTTAAATTAGAATGTTATTTGTGTACTTCTAAGCTCCATACATAATAAACTAACATAATTATGAGGTTTCTTAGAGCACATAGAAGACTATTAAATACCATTGGCTGTTTTTCTTTAAAAAATGTCCAATAATGTTCAAAAATTTTACAGTCTAGTGTTCATGATACTAAATAGGTATACAGACACTGTCAACTCAGTTATTCTAAGTAGCTTTGAATTTATCAACAAAGCTAGTCAGGGACCATTTGGAGTTTACAAAAGCAGAAATTATATTTCTCTTTCAATAAATGTTAGTAACCAAAGTTATATTTGATCTTCAATTTCCTACTATGCTGAGGAATAGGCATATCTTAAGAAAGAGGTACATCTTAACTTTTACTGATTATTAAACTGCAACATAGTGAAAATTGTCAATATTTCTTGAAATGATTGTGAATTTCATTGAGCTATGTGTGTTTTTGAATATGATTTCACTGGAAAAATGATCAAATCTTGCCTATAAATATTTTCCAAAATGTTTTTGAAAGCAGTAATAGAATTGTTAAAAATATACAAATGACTTTAAAAATTTAAAGCACTCATTTCTAATGGGTTAGAACCCAAGGATTTGGGGACAGTAAAAGGTGGATATAAAATCTTCAGAGGCTCTCTATTGTGTTGCACTTTCCCTGGAACTAAAATTGAACTATTTTAGAAATGTGTGGACATACAGTATAGGGTAGAAGAGATCACAAAAACAGAATGAACATGGACTTGGACCCATGGCTCCTCCAGAAATTCGGCTTAGACATTTTTCTTCAAACCTGGTGCTATAAGTAGATTATATATTTAGAAATTGGACGTATCGAATATTCTCAAGAATTTCAAACACATCTGGTTACTTAGACACATTGACCAATATAACAAGCAACTTTAAAATAATAACATGTAAATCTAATAAATGATACTTTAAATGTGGCATGCCAGTTTTCTTAAAATACAAATAATTTTTGACATGAATTTTATAGTTTTCTAATAAATGTATATTAAATTTACATATTAGATGTAACATATTTCTAGAATTATAAATAAAATTATGGTTTATATTTATGATTATATTTCATATTTCGAGTACTAGTAAATTATTTCATTCATTTCATGTACATGTGAAGTGTACATGTGAATGTATTTAGATTATCCATTGATTAGATAGCCTGTTTTTAAACTTTAAAAAAAAATAGGCTTAATTTACTGTATCTTCTATACACCTATTTCTGTAAATGTCCCATGTGGTAAGTATGTTAACTGAACAAAGTTTTGTGTTTTATATATATATATATTTTTTTGAGCTGGAGCTTTGCTCTTGTTGCCCAGGTTCGAGTGCAGTAGCATGATCTTGGCTCCCTGCATCCTCCCTGTCCCGGGTTCAAGCGATTCTCCTGTCTCAGCCTCCTGAGTAGCTGAGATTACAGGTGAACACCACCACACCCGGCTAATTTATTTTTCGTATTTTTAGTAGAGATGGGTTTTTGCCATGTTGGGCATGCTGGTCTCAAACTCCTGACCTCGTGATTCACTTGCCTTGGCCTCCCAAAGTGATAGGATTACAGGTGTGTGCCACCACACCTGGCCGTTTCTGTTTAACATTTTTGTATTCTCCTCAATATATAACTAGATTTATGACAGCAGAGACTCTTGGTGATTTTAGCCCATAGTTATATATGTATGCAAATACAGTGATTATAATATGAAAAGTATTCAATTCTATGCTTTCAGAAAAATATATTTTACATGCAACCTGGAAAAACAATTTTACATGTTTTGTAAATATGATAAAACAAGCAAAAATGACAATACTAACCATATGGATATAGTTCAAAAGGAATTAATAAGTAGTATTTGTTATACTAAAAAACTCAATATATATATATGTATATGTGAGTGCATCAATATATAATAGATATTTTAAAATTTTTATTTGTAATTCATTCAATTTTTAAGTTACCATACACATATACATACATACATATATATACACACACACAAACCTAGCTCTCATTAGATTATGCACACAATTAAAAATGTGAAAAACAGGTTTTTCTGTTTCTCTATTCAGAAAGAATGCTATTTATGATTTTAAGGGCAAAAATAAAAGGAAGGTCAATTTGATCCCAAACTCCCTCCTGGGATATGCATTTCTCAAACTGAAAATAAGGGACGTTGGTCAGCCCTATTTTACAATTTTCCTTAAGAAGGAATGTCACACATCATGAAATAATTATTTTGGGACATGCAGATGTCACTATCAAATTCTGGAAGTCTGTCTCCGTCCTGTAAGCATCTGAAAAAATGATACATGGCTACCTGTCATGTTCCTCCACTTAAATCCAAGAAGCCAACAATTTCCTCTCACCCTGCTGTACACATGATAGTTTACGAATTGAAATCAGTGGACACATGGTTTGAGTGCTGTCAATGTATATAACATTATAGTAGATACTTTCTCATGTATCAAGATTCCTTGTTTTAATAATCCAGGAATTATGGCTATCACAAGCACATGACTGTCGTGTTTCCTCCAATGTTGGTCATAGAGTTAGACTGACTTGGGTTCAGGTTTCTGATTTGAAATTCACTGGGTAGGTTGTTGTTAATACAATTAAAACCAAACACTTAACATTAATATATTCCTCCCAAAGTGCCACTAAAACTTTTTAAAGTGCTGTTAATCTCTTACTCCTTTCTAGAAGTGAAATATTAATGTATGAATACTAAAACCAATGAAGCAATCTCTAAAAAAAAATGCTTTCAAAGATAATAAAGCATAGCTCATGTAACTGAAATGGTGTGCATGTGAACCATAATTATTTTAATGCAATATCTCTGTATAAGTAGTTTTTTAAAATTATTACAAAGGGTAGTAAAAGTTATTTGATTAGGTTCACTGTAATCTTAACAATAATATTAAGTGGTGCCGATAAGGAAACTCACAAGAGCATTCTATTTAGAACTAAATAGAGAAACTGTTTAAACGCAAGGAACAGTTAATCAGCAAAATAAGGAAATGTCTACACCATTAGAATACAAAGTGTTAAATATATGTGTCAGATAAATTAAATAATGTAAATTCTGGTTTAAGCCAAGAGAAAATCCAGAACCAATACATACTGTCTTAGATTTCAAGCAGGGAACTTGGTGGCACAAACAAAATGGAAAAACACTTTGACAGCTCTCCACCTTACAATGAGAACATGATGGTAAAGAGAAAGGTGGCACCTTCTTTGATATAATCTCATCCTGAGATCTCTGAAAGGGAATTGCTAAAAATAAAATTGGAACAGAATAAAACATGAAGGACACGCAATTTAGAGAATGTTGGTAAGAAATAAAAAGCTTCTTTATGCCAGAAACTAAAAGAAGAGTATATGCTTAGGATGATAGATTCGGCATGGATTTGTTTCTATTAAGAAACCCAAAACGAAGTTCACTGTTTCCACTTGCCTAGAGTACTCTTTATTTTTATTTTTTAAAATATATTTTAATTAACAAATATAAATAGTACATATTTATGGTGCATGATGATGTTTATATATATCCACAAACACAAACACATATATTGTGAAATGACTAAATCAAGTTAACATATGCATTACCCACATACTTGTTTTTTGTGGAGAGAACACTTAAAATCTACTCTCAGAAATTTTGAAGTATACGATGTGTTGTTATTAAACCACAGTCAATTGTTATTAGCTATATACAATTGATCTCTTAAACTTATTTTTCTTGTCTAACTGAAATTTTGTATTCTTTGTCCACACTACTCTTTAAAACGGACCAGGCTTCTTCAAAGTTCCAAAGCAGCAGCACGATAATTATTTTTAAAAATATTTACCTGTGCCCATGCATGTGTGCACACACACGCACAAGTTAGAAAAAAGGAAAAATAAAGAAAAAAAAAAAAAAACAAGCTATCTACATCACAAAAGGAATTATTAAAAGGGCAAAGAATGTTTAGAAAAATAAATCCTGACACATTCATGTCAGTTTCTGTGTACTTTAGACAACATACTAGTCTTTGATTGCTTACATGGTTTCTAGTACAGCAATATGTTCTGGGCTCTGTCACTGATCAATTTATTGCTTCTTGGTGCACATTCATGCCTCAGTACCTGCTTGACAAGGTCCTGCGCTGTGCACAGGAATTGCACACCTCAACCCCCCACCCCCACCCCCGGAGAGCTTTTCTCCTTTACAGTGAGTGCAACGTTGAGCCTTGTCAGTAGAGGGCGATGGATGAACATTGCAGGAGAAGACTTCTCTTCCCAGATCCAGTGCGTGGCATCTTTGCTTTTCCCTTTGTCATGCTGCATGGTCAGCTCTCTGGACATGTGGGGATTTGTGTGGTGCTTTGCGCCAGACACACATACAGACCCTAATATACCAAATGTACAGGCACCTGGCAACCAGAAACTGCAACCTGGGCTCATGACAACTGCCTTGAGACCCACCCCCCACCGCCAGTGTAAACACACTGTGCTCCAGACCTGGCAACGCAGTACGCGCCAAGTCCTGCATTTTTATCCTCCAGCCCACTGGTATCCTGGAGGGTGGTTTCTTCTTTCCTGAAGAATGTGGGTTAGAATGTGAACCCAGGCAACCTGTGAACGTCTCCCATAGGGTATGCTGCAGCTGCACCTCCTCCAAGGAGGGCTGAAGCTGGTCCCAGGGAGAAGACTTTCTGCCCACGATTGTCTGTCCTCTGATATTTTCTCAGAGCGTCAGGATACCCTTTAGAGTTCTCCTTACATCTTTATGGTTGCTCTGATATTATAGCTTACACTTCTATTAGAATGTCCGCCTTTCAAATGATCACGTGGTTTTGTCCCTCTGTTGGACCCCGGCTGATACAGAGCCAGGCCTTTCGCATTTCCTGTCCTAGATATGGAATCAGTCATTCCCCAAGATTCTGTGATCCGTTAGTGAGGAATTGCAGAAAATACAGATAGAATTGTCAATAAATAAAATTGGAAAACCTGTCCAATTAATCCCTACGCTTTCTCTTTTATTTTTAATAATGATAAAGACAGCATTAAAGAAAACTTCATCTCATTTTGGTTTTTTGTGATTTTTAATTTTATTCAGCTATTTTAATTTGTATATTTATAAATGAATGTTTTAAGAAAAGGTATCACAATTTTTCAGTTTATTTTAATTGTAACTATTAAAAACTATTTATAGGTAAATTTTTTTTCTATCAAATTGCTACAATCTTACATATAGTTCAGCACTAGTTTCTAGATATCCCTACAGAAAGTTGTTAAATGATTTCCCTTTTTAAGGCCAAAATATTTTAGATGTCTAATAAATACATAAATCCTAGGAATAGCACAGAACTCTTTAAGCTTAAATGTGTTTGAATTAATATGAAACGTATTAAAAAGTAACTACACCAAAAAGAAGAAAACGTATATATATGATAAAATGTATTATATATTTAAAAGAAAAAGGATAAAAAATCAAATTGTAAAAAAAAGTTTGACAGTTTTGTAAAACATTAATAATCGTTTCTACTACAAATAACCAGCCAGGCATGGTGGCTCACACCTGTTATCTCAACACTTCGGGAGGCCAAGGCAGGTGGATCACCTGAGGTCAGGGGTTCGAATCCAACCTGGTCAAAATGGAGCAACCTTGTCTCTACTAAAAATACAAAATTAATCAGGTGTGGTGGTGCATGCTTGTAAACCCAGCTACTTGGGAGGCTGAAGCAGGAGAATCACTTGAACTTGGGAGTTGGAGGTTGCAGTAAGCCGACATCACGCCATTGCACTCCAGCCTAGGTAACAAGAGCTAAACTGTCTCAAAACAAAACAAGGCCGGGCGCAGTGGCTCACGCCTGTAATCCCAGCACTTTGGGAGCCCAAGGCGGGCAGATCACGAGGTCAGCAGATCAAGACCATTCTGGCTAACATGGTGAAACCCCGTCTCTACTAAAAATACAAAAAAATATCCGGGCATGGTGGCAGGCGCCTGTAGTTCCAGTTACTCCGGAGGCTGCGACAGGAGAATGGCGTGAACCCAGGAGGTGGAGCTTGCAGTGACCCGAGATCGCGCCACTGCACTCCAGCCTGGGCGACAGAGCGAGACTCGATCTCAAAACAACAAAACAAAACAAAGCAAATCAAACAAACAAACAAAAACAAAACAGAACAAATAAATACGTAAACCGTGTAACTTTTTGGCAGATTAATACATTTTAATTAAAAATAAAGGCAGGCGGGGGGTGATGGCTGACACCTGTCATCCCAGCACTTTGGGAGGCCGAAGCCAGAGGAGCACTCAAGTGCAGGAGTTCAAGATCAGCCTGAGCCACACAATGAAATCCCATCTCTACAATTTTTTTTTTTTAATTAGTAGAATGAGTAAAGCGTAGAATTTTAAAACAATATGAAATTCTCCAATGTGTTTCAATGAAGATATGAAGATCTTAAAATTATGTTGTACTATATACAATATTTTCTTTACTCTTTTGAAAAAAAATGGTTTATCTCCAAAAATAATTGATAACTTTTTCATGATGGATTTATTTGTATATTTTGGAGATTGCTTAGCTGTGCTACAGCATCAGAAAACAAAACAAAACAAAACAAAATGTTATTTTCTTCCAGGTACTTGTCATTCTTGGCCCCAGGATGGCCAGAGTTTAAAAAAGATAGGTGTTTAATAACTGAGGCGGCTCTATTTTTCTTTCGATTGGAACGGTCTACCACATTTCTCACGTTTTTGTTTGTTTGGTTCGTTTTTGTTTATTGTTTGAGACAGAGTCTGGCTGTGTCGCTCAGACTGGAGTGCAACAGCGTGATTCCCACTCACTGCAACCTCTGCCTCCCAAGTTCAAGTGATTCTCCTGCCTCAGCCTCCCAAGTAGCTGGGATTACAGGCACCCACCACACCCAGCTAATTTTTATAGTTTTAGTAGAGATGGGTTTTCACCATGTTAGCCAGGATAGTCTCGATCTCCTGACCTTGTGATCCTCCTGCCTCGGCCTCCCAAAGTGCTGGGAGTGAGTCACCGCACCTGGCCCTCATTTACTCTTAAGCAATACACAGTACACAGCTTTCCAATGATAGCTGAGTGCATCTTTTTGAATTTGATGGATTTGCCTCTTTTACCTTTTGAGAAAAATGAGCAGGATAGCAAAATAAGTGTTTTTCTTTTTATGTATTATTTAAATGTCTTTTGTTTTTTGTTTCTTTGTTAGGTTTTTTTCCCCATGTTTTTGAAAAGTAAAGTGGTCCTTTTTGGTTTTTTTTTTTTTTTTTTTTTTTTTTTTTTTGAGACAGAGTCTGCTTTGTCGCCCAGGCTGGAGTGCCGTGGCGCGATCTCGGCTCACTGCAAGCTCGGCCTCCTGGGTTCCCGCCATTCTCCTGCCTCGGTCTCCCGAGTAGCTGGGACTACAGGCGCCCGACACCGCGCCCAGCTAGTTTTTTGTATTTTTAGTAGAGACAGAGTTTCACGGTGTTAGCCAGAATGATCTCTATCTCCTGGCTTCGTGATCCGCCCGCCTGGGCCTCCCAAAGTGCTGGGATTACAGGCTTGAGCCACCGCGCCCGGCCGGCAAAGTGGTTCTTTAGAGAGGATTGAATAAACGATTGTTTTCTAGTGTTAAGTTCCTGGCATTGTATGGGCTGATTGGTATTCTTGATTATTGTCTAAAAATCACATGCATAGGAAACCATGAGGTTTAATTCAAATATGTTTCCCCTTATGTGAGAATGAAACATCAAAAGCAACAAGCTAAAATAACGAAAAGATTACACAGCGCAATAGCTGAAGATCTCTATCACTCATCCACACTTCCCCAATTAGATGATAATATCCTAGCCATGCTGCATACTAATCTCATTTCAAATATAATAATACAACTTCTGCTCTACAATCTCTATCTTCTAAGGATTTTGTAAAGATAAAAAACAAATAAGAAAGTAAGTAAAAGAGGACTGTGTTAAAGTAGTTTTGTCAATATTAACAGTGACAGTTAAGGGTCATGTCATACATTACAAGTTCTTAACATGAGGTTCATTCTCTTCTAAAGAGATTTGAATGAGCTATACGATGTCTGTGTACACTTGATATTGTAGAGAAACAACATTGTCAATGTCTGTTGGAGATGAGGGTGGAGCAGGTTAATAATGTCGTTCATCAGATGTTTAAGGGAGTCAAATTAACAGAGTAAAAAACAAAAGTTAAGAACTCCAACATAAACGTATTATATAATTGACAAATGGGATCTAATTAAACTAAAGAGCTTCTGCACAGCAAAAGAAACTACCATCAGAGTGAACAGACAACCTACAGAATGGGAGAAAATTTTTGCAATCTACTCATCTGACAAAGGGCTAATTTCCAGAATCTACAAAGAACTCAAACAAATATACAAGAAAAAAACAAACAACCCCATCCAAAAGTGGGGAAAGGACATGAACAGACATTTCTCAAAAGAAGACATTCATACAGCCAACAGACACATGAAAAAATGCTCATCATCACTCGCCATCAGAGAAATGCAAATCAAAACCACAATGAGATACCATCTCACACCAGTTAGAATGGCAATCATTAAAAAATCAGGAAACAACAGGTGTTGGAGAGGATGTGGAGAAATAGGAACACTTTTACACTGTTGGTGGGATTGTAAACTAGTTCAACCATTATGGAAAACAGTATGGCAATTCCTCAAAGATCTAGAACTAGATGTACCATATGACCCAGCCATCCCACTACTGGGTATATACCCAAAGGATTATAAATTATGCTACTACAAAGACACATGCACACGTATGTTTATTGCGGCACTATTCACAATAGCAAAGACTTGGAATCAACCCAAATGTCCATCAGTGACAGACTGGATTAAGAAAATGTGGCACATATACACCATGGAATACTATGCAGCCATAAAAAAGGATGAGTTTGCGCCCTTTGTAGGGACATGGATGCAGCTGGAAACCATCATTCTTAGCAAACTATCACAAGAAGAGAAAACCAAACACCGCATGTTCTCACTCATAGGTGGGAACTGAACAATGAGTTCACTTGGACTCGGGAAGGGGAACATCACACACGGGGGCCTATCATGGGGAGGGGGGAGGGATTGCACTGGGGAGTTATACCTGATATAAATGATGAATTGATGGGTGCTGACGAGTTGACGGGTGCAGCACACCAACATGGCACAGGTATACATATGTAACTAACCTGCACGTTATGCACATGTACCCTAGAACTTAAAGTATAATAAAAAAAAAAGAAACCAACTCTCCCCCTAAAATAAAAAAAAAAAAAAAAAGATGTCTTATATCTGTCTTCTTTGGATGGATAATAAATTAATCATAGAAAATAAAAATGCCACAGTAGTCACACTCTACTCTGGAGGAATCCAGACATTTACTCAAATACCTATGTAGGTAAACAAAATGTTTGGTTTTATTCTTAATGCATAAGTGGCTGGGGTGGGGAAGGGAAGGAGAGAATTTTCAGCTATTTGCAAAATATTAATATAATAGATGAGCTGACATCAGGGTAATTTGCCTTAGCTAGGTGGTGCAAATAGTTACCATTTTTCAAATCAATGAGTGCCATTATCTTGACTGATATTAAATGTCTTTTTTGGAGGTAAAGTATAATATCGATAATTTTCAGATTCACTCATATCAATATTTTGTCTAAAGACATTTACCTTGTCTCCATGTAAAAATTTTCTTTTTCCTAAATTTCAGTGGTTGCATTTTGTGATCGTTGATTCTCTTCCTTTCACTTTTGTGTCCAAAAGTTTTCCTCAACTCATTATTTTATCTTTTACCCACTTCTTCCTCTCGACTACAGTTCATATCCAAATAACTGTATCTCTGCCTGCTTTTTCTATTTTAAGCTATGTGTCCGACTAACCTGAGGAAACAACTCAGATGTCCCATGGTTACACCAAATTTGCTCCCAAGCCTTCCCTTTTTTCAGTATCCCCAGGAAAATTATTATAATATCAAGTTTTGCAAGAAAAAAAAAAACCATGGACATCATTTTTAATTAATTATAGTCTTTACTCTTCATATCCAATCAATCATTTGGTTCTGTTGATCCCATCTCCTACATATGTCTTTAATGTATCAATTTCTCTCTATCATCATTCTTTCTATCCTAATAGGGACCTATCTTCTCTTCTGGAGTGAACCTGACCTAAGCAGGTCTGCAGAGGGATGTTCCTGTAAAATCAAACTTTGCTTCATCCAATCTCACAGCACATATGCAGCAATGTATCAGTTTTATATATCAATTATATTTATTAGGTAAGTCTGTAGTCATGCAGTTTCAGGAGAACCAGATTTTACTGGATGGAGAGTAGTGAGGAGAATATATAGCCCTTTTGAAAATGGTGAAAAAACATTACTTTGGTCATATCTTCTGGAGTTCAGCATACCCTTGCTCCATATCATTGTGGCAAATCTAGGCAAATTTTGGGACCCAGGAGCTGTATCTTTATTTGAAGCATATTGTACCATCCTCAGTTTATGAACACCGCTCAGTAATTTCCATATTGTTTCTCATTAAAAATAACGCAATCCATAATTGTGATTGTTAGTGGGTTTTTTTGTATATCACATAAAGAAATTTTGAATACCAAGCAGTTGTTCATTAGGATAATGACAATAGCTTGTGGGCTAGATTCTCCATTTCCAGACTTACATTAAGGATGTCCTCAGCAGGAGCACTCTAAAATGCAATCCTTTGCCTGGAACCGTGTGATCCCAAATAAAAGTAATAATCATGTCATTTCCAACTTAGAGCCTGGGAGTGTCCCTCAGTAGAATGTCGAAACTCTTTAATATGTCCGTGATGTATCCCCTGCTCACTTCTGCAGTATGATCTTCAAATTTCAGCGTAGATACAAGGTTCTCTGACCCTCCCCCTGCAATGTTTAAGTATTAAGTATTTTAGGTGGTTTATAACTTTATTATGTAATTTATGTATTCTGGACTTCCTCAATACTTTTTAAGTTTGCAACTCTGCTTGATCTTCTACACTGCCAGAATGTGAACAGTGGTGACAGATACTACCTTTATTCACGATTGTACCACCAGGGCATAGGATTGCTTGGCATGCTGTAGGTCCTAATGAAATACATCTTAAATGGATACATCTAAGATACTAATGAGATATTTTACAATTTAATATTTTGTATATACATGTTGATTTTGTGTGAATTTTAAAAATATATTTGGAATATTAACTTTAAAAGGAAAATTAGAAAATACATACTGAGATAAAAATCTAGGAATGCGTATTTTTCAACTGAATATAGAGTTCTACAAGTTAATGGCTAAACAAATACGATATATATGACATTTAAATATATATGATGTAATTTTGTGAAAAGTCCTTTTAGAAAACTTAGAGTATCCCCAGTTCTATCCAGGTCTAAAATATTATACTATAATGACCTTTTCAACATTTTTCTTCTAATGTTTTGCTAAACAGAAAAAGACAACAAACTTACTACAATCTAGACTTTCTTTTGGTTCTAATTCTATTAGTGTATTATTTTGCACTTTGCCTGTTTGAACAGATGTTCAACAACTTTTTTGAGTTTTGTAGATTTATTTTGTCAAAACAGGTGTAATTTAAAATCATTTACTTGTTAGAGTAATATAAAACATGATGGTCTCATACCTATGTTTGTGTAATAATTTCTTGGCAATGGGAGACAATTTGCATCTTTAGCTTAATATAAGGTATACCTACCTAGAATAACTACATAAGCAACTCAGATAAGATTTTAAGAAAATCTTTCCAGATAATTCATTTATTACAACTCCAACTTTTTGTTTAACATTTTTCTACTGAGAAGCATTTTTTAATAGTTTATTGAGTGCATTTCAAGGAATTGATGACATATATAAATTAATACTCAGTATCTGTATATTGATTTAGAGTTCATGATTCAATTTATAGTTTATAATCTTGTTCAACAATTTATTGATTGACTAATCCTGGAAGTAGGTTTCATTGTGACTTGCCATGAAGATAAGGAAACAGACACAAATGTATTGCTTGCTCCAAATCATTGTGTACAAGAGTTACATCTTAGACTAGCTGTCCATTAATTGCATGTTTAATGAGAACCATCTCTTTGGTTTGAGGAACGTGAGTACTGGGCTTATTTTTGACTCGGGATAATTAATCTGGAATGATATTTTAGTAAACTGGCCCATGGGTGACTTTTTCTTAAAAGAAGATATGGTGCATAATGATTAATAGCAAATGATTCTCTTTATTCTCCTGATTATCTTCAAAGTCAAATAGTGATTATAGTCTCATAAAATAACTAAATTGGAACTTATGAAACTTCCATAATTGGCCATCTTTAATCTCCAAAATATTAATTTCATATATTTATACCTAATTATGATATCTTTGCCTTCACTAATTTTTCATGATATTCTTTGCTTAGGATCACACTTTTTTCATCAATTCATATTTTTATTCAAGTATTAGCTCATTGGCTGCACTCTACCCTAGAAAATCTTCCCTTTCTCCCATATCAAAACACATCATTTTCTTCTATTTTTAACCATTATTTTTGGTCCTTATCCTATAAAATTATATTGCTTATTTCTCTGTCACTATCTTTTATGAGACATATTTTTACTTGCTTTTGGGATTCCATGTTTTTTACGGTATCATTTTGTATGCATCTGGTGAAGAACAAGTCTAGGGTATGAACAATATGTTCTAGAGTGCTACACTTACTACTCATATTTCATTTTGACTATGACATCAGCTTACATTCTAATTCTGGCCCAGCCAATTTACTTACCTAAGACATTTAGCTTATATGAAACTTAATATAAACCTTTATACCATAGGAACAATAATACGATTTATTCCAAAGGACCATTGTGAAAATTATCTAAGATAAAGTATAGAACAGATCCTGGCCCATAGGTAACTTCTTATAATTTTAGTTACTTTTCAATTCTTGGGGCTTACACAAAATATTTCCATTGTAGCTTTCGATGCACTGTAAATAGGTGATTGAATGTATTGTGTCAGAAATGAATTGGCCAAAATTCTACCTGGAGAGCAAAAAGAATATTAAAAATCTGAACTTTCGGCCAGGCACAGTGGCTCATTCCTGTAATCCCAGCACTTTGGGAGGACGAGTCAGGCTGATCACGAGGTCAGGAGATCGAGACTAACATAGTTAAACCCTGTCTTTACTAAAAATACAAAAAAAAAAAAAAAAAATTAGGCAGGCATGGTGGCAGGCACCTGTAGTCCCAGCTACTCAGGAGGCTGAGTTAGGAGAATGGCATAAACCCAGGAGGCAGAGCTTGCAGTGAGCCAAGATCGTGCCACTGCACTACAGCCTAGGCGACAGAGTGAGACTCCATCTCAAAAAAAAAAGAAAAAAAAAAAAAATCTGAGCTTTCTTTCAGAATTGACGGTAATTTGGAGTTATTTTTCTTTTCTCTTTTCCCAGTCTCTCAAGCCACGGCTGTTGTTGGTATATACCTTTAGCTTTTAATTTCTGTTTACTCCTTTCATAAATGTATAAGGTCAGCGATAGGTCCCAGGTAATAATTTTAGCCAATGCAACAGATAGAAAGAAGTTTTTCTCAGAATTTTATTTTAAAATGAAAATGAAAACCTTTTCATTGTTATATTTCAAGGAAAAATAAATATCCTCCATCAAGACTTACGAGCACATTAATGTGGTCCCTTTGTTAGAGATATGTGTTTATTTTTACATGTACCTGTTCAAGGTAAATTCAACAAAATTCATAATACTTGATATATGACTGATTTTATGTCAGTGTCTTCCTATTTTTATAAAACAATTATGAAAGCCAGTAAAACATATCTTATTGGAAGCCCAACTTACAGAGCAAAATTAAGTGAAGACTTGTTCATTTGAAAGGGGGCAGACTGTTGAAATCCTGCTCATTCAGTTTCCTGTATCTATGTATAAGATATTTTGATTTATTAAAAGTCTTTTGAAATATATACAGGGTATCTCCAGTCTTCTTAAGTCTTCACTCCCCAAAGGGAGACATTTGTAACATTTAATCAGATGCTCATGTTTAATACAGAACATCAGGTAGTAAAATAAAATATTCCTTATCTGAACACTGTAACCACATATGCCAGCAAGATAAACATGAATTATATACTTTGTTATCAATATTACTTCAGTAAATATGCATATAAAGATATTCATATGCCTATTATTAACAATATCCAGTACACCATGGCATGCAAAAACTCAACAAGAGATTATTTTCATGAGTAACACATAATAGACATAGGAACACATAATAATTTGTTGTGTGACAAACTCTCTGACAAGCCAAGACTTATAATCCTGAAAATGAACCCTGAAGGTTAAGTATTAGTACTTTTATTTTTCGAGGTTAAAAACTTGTAAATGGCAAAGCCAGGATTCAGAATATTGGGTTTCCAAGCCTCTGCCCTCTACCCAGCCTGTACAAAATCCTATGATATTCTAACATGAAGGCTTTACCTTAACACAAATCAATATCCACATGTATAATTATAAGCATGGATTGAATAGAATGTGTTTTGCTACATTACTTAATTAACACTGAATGATTATTATTTATTAGTAATGTGTTATGAGTTAAACAAAAATCAATGTGGAGAAGTAATATACAGATCGTATTGGTTTCCTAATGTTCTTTATGCCTGTGAAGACATATCTATTTTTTTGAAGTATAACATACATCTGGATTTGTCATCTTGCATCTAAGGCTATTTTTCTTTGACATATTGTTAAAAGCACTTTAATTCTAGAAAATTCAAAACAATAACTTCTATAATGAATTTGCTTTAATTTTCACAATTAATCACAATCTCACTATGTGATCTTGACAGCACATCTTTTTCGACAATAATGAACTACTTGACTGACACATTCATGTCTTGAAAGAAGAAAATTAATTGAGAATGGAATTGTTCATATCTGCATTACTTCACTGTTTTATGATCTGAGATATAGAGATGAACTTATTTGATGTAAAACACTTTCCTATAATCATTATGGGTCAAAGGAAATCATGTACATTGCCCCTACGTTTTAAATGCTTTATTTCCTCAATCAATTAAAAATCTCATTACTTTAGCAAATAGTTTAGTAAGCCAGTAACTCTACCATAGTTTTGCTCTCAGTATAAACAGGAAATAGACAACTTTAGCAAATCATAATGTCTGACATTCAGATAAAGAAAAAATTAAGAAGGAAGAAAGAGTGAAATGTAGGCAGGGAGGGTGTGAGTAACACAAAAGAAATGCTTTGGAGACTTCTAAGAAACTTAGAGTTTGGAATCTACCTGATCCATCAATAAGAATTTGTTTATTATGTAATATTACAACATCCTTTGAAAAAAGGAAGTGAACATATTTTTAACTTGAGAAAAATACTTTAATATTCTCCACTGATTTGACAGCTATTTTCTGCAATGTTCCTATTGATTGCAATAAAGCAATGTGAATAAAAGCTAATAATAATAACAGCAGTGATCTTCTTCCTGAATCCAAACAACAACAAAAATCTATCCCCCTTTTTTTTCAGGTAATTCAGACTATCAGTGCAGTGGATAGAGATGAATCCATAGAAGAGCACCATTTTTACTTTAATCTATCTGTAGAAGACACTAACTATTCAAGTTTTACAATCATAGACAATCAAGGTAATGTCATTCACTTATAATGAGTTTTGATACATTTTTGTGACTCATGTTAGACTTTAATGGAATTTATGGCATTGATTTTTATACTGTTCTTGCAACATAATAATGTTTGGAAATCAAGCAAGAGAGTAACAATGAAAATGGAAAACAAAACTCAGTGTTAAGTTCTAAAATTATTGGCTCCATTTCTCACCGCATTTCTTCAAAGTAGAAACACTTTGTAAAGTTATCAATGGCTGTAAGCTCTTGTAAAGTCTGAATAACCCTGCGAATATAATTGCAGTTCTGAGACCACAGCTCCTTTCATGTTCTCATCTAACTCAGACTTCAATCTATGACTGAGGAAGAAAACGACGTTTATTTGAGTTACAGTCATGTTTGCTTGATTGATTCCAAAATATTTATGGTCATCAATTAGGAGCTCAGAATATATGAAATTGGGTTGATACAGTTCTTATTCCTTCAAAACTAAATAACTTTTATCAATCTAAGGATTAAGTGTTCAAAGAATTTTATGTAGGGGCAGAACTTATTTTCCCTTTAGGTAGAGGCAGATTAACTATATACAGAGTCCCACTGCTTCTTTTTCATGAGCTTCAGTGAGAGATATTTTTGTCATTATAAGGACTACTATTTTAATTTTTTTATACCTCAAAGTTATGAAACACAGTTGATTTATTACTCAAGTATCTGTAGTTCTCCTTACAGCTGAGGTTAAGCTTTGTTCCAGAAGAGACCTGTCACAGGAGAGTAAATGCAACACATTTCTGTCTGTCTTGCCCTCGTCCAATTCCCCCGCAGAGGAAACTCAACTACATTTCAGACAAAAACCACACATACCTCTTTCAAACTCTTCGAGAAATCTCCAAACTGCTTTCCACAAAATTTAGCCCTGTGACGAACTCTTAGATTCAGGGGACACATGTATTATTATTATTATTATTTTTGATATTGCGAACTTCAACCTTTTTTTAAAATTTTTTTATTATTTTACTTTAAGTTAAAAATTGTACTTTTAAATACATATATATTAATATAAATGAATCTAAGCTGGAGTTTTTAAATATACATATTTAAATACATAGATGTTTGCATATACAGATTCATTTATATTAATATAAAATAAATTACTGAGGTGAAATAAATATATTGAAGCATACAAAATTGATTTGGTTTAATGTTTGTTGTCACAAGTAATTTAATAAAATACATATTTAAAAAGTGTCAACTGTCTCTTAACTCTTAGATCTGCCTAGCAAATAAAATCACATGGACTTTATAGACTTTAAGGGTTTCATAATGAATTGTCTTTAAAAAGGTAAGATTTGGGAAATGTCCTACTTAAGGATGCATTTCAAAAGGCTTTTATTTATTTTCCTTTTACTGCTATTGTCTTCTAAAATTTATCTGATGACTACAGAAAATATTTTGAGGGATGGTAAAAAAGAAGGAAAGGGAAAATACAGTTCTGAGGTACAAGAAATCACAACGACAAAAGTTATTTATAATATTTTGGTATTCACAGAAGGGTAATTGTATATATTTGAAGTACTTATTGTTTGTTTTCATGAATTTTTTGAATGGACTCTCTAGGTACATGAATCAGTCTAAGTATAATGATTTTCAGAATTTTAAATACAAATAGATTAATAACATCAATGTGATATGAAATATCCTAATAGGATCTTGTCTACCAAGTGACAATACTATATTTTAGAAAATATAGTATTTGAGATCATGTGCTTTGACAGATAATTTTGAAAGTCTTGTATATTCCCTGAATTTGTACAAATAATGGGTCCCAAGTATTAGAAAATAGACCGTGTTATATGTAATTAACACAAATAAAGCCAGCTCTATCAGCATATATTTCATATTAGTAGTCCCTATAAATTATTGATATCTGATTAAAAAGCTATTTTCTGTGTTACACATATGTTTTATATATATGTCAAAGAGATTTTGGAACCAGTTTAAGCAATTCAATAATAACATAAATACTTTAAATTATCAACTAAATAATTAAGTAGTATCAACTCAATATTTAATAATGTTAAATATTAATTTTACTACATAATTTAAATAATTCATCTGATTACATAATTAGGGTTTAGGTGATGTCAAAACACTAATAATTTAGTGTGGATGTTTTAATTGTCTCATCATTGGAAATTTCCTCTTCCTTTTATTTGAACTTACTTGATCGTATCTCTATACTGTTGTCCCCAGTACATGTGACTATTACATATAAATTTCTCTTATGTAGTTGAAAAAATTATGCACATGGATTTTTGTTTTAGATAACACAGCTGTCATTTTGACCAATAGAACTGGTTTTAACCTTCAAGAAGAGCCTGTCTTCTACATCTCCATCTTAATTGCTGACAATGGAATCCCGTCACTTACAAGTACAAACACCCTTACCATCCATGTCTGTGACTGTGATGACAGTGGGAGCACACAGACCTGCCAGTACCAGGAGCTTATGCTTTCCATGGGATTCAAGACAGAAGTCATCATTGCTATTCTCATTTGCAGTATGGTAATATTTGGTAGGTAGAAGTCATCATTGCTATTCTTATTTGCATTATGATAATATTTGGTAGGTACTGCTGAACTGAACATATACTCATTAATTTAAAATAACATGATAAATACATAAAATAGTTCATTCTATTATAGCATTATAATGTGGGTTTGTATTTATGCTTATTGCTCCTCTGAATGTAGTATAATTCTTAAATCAAGTGGAGTAAATAAGTGGATAAACATGTGATCTTTGAATTGTATGAGTATGTGAGTGTGTATGTACACATCTGTTTATGCATCGTCTTGACACATATACAATGTAACAATATAAAATATGTAACAGTTAGTGATAACAACAGTGAGCTTCTCTTGAGTGCTTATTATACTCCAGGAGACAGTCTTTAGTGTTTTATATGCACTTGCAATTCGAACCTCACAATAACCTTATTAAGCAGTAACTAATATCACCTACATTTTATAGATGAAGGAATAGAAATTCCAAAAGCTATGTGCTTTATGAAGGGTCACGCAGCTAGAAAATGATGTGCTAAGATTCCATGACCACAACACACTGTTATGCAATGCTGTACTGCAGCTGACTAGAGCCCAAGGTGCATTAAAAAAAAAAAAAAAAGACAGTAAAATCTACTCTCTTAGCAATTTCTGAGTATAAAATACCTTATTATTAACTATAGTTACCATGCTGTAAAATAGATCTCTCGAATTTATTCCTAACATCTAACTGAAACTTTGTGTCTTTTAACCAACGTCTGTCTCTTCATTCTCTCACCTGCTATCCTGCTACTACCATTCTACTCTCTACTTATATAAGCTATTTATTTATTTATTTATTTTAGATTTGTTGTCAAAGTGACATCATGCAGTGTTTGTCTTTCTGTGCCTGGCTTCTTTCACTTAGCATAGTGTCATCTAGTTTTATCTACGTTGTTGTAAATGACAGAACTTCTTTCTTGTTTAAAGCTAAATAGCATTCACTGTGTTTATATACCACATTTTCCTTATCCATTAATTCACTGATGGACACTCAGCTTCCATCAATTCCATAGCTTGGCTATCGTGAATAATGCTGTAATGAACACGGAAGTGTGGATATCTCTTCAACATATCAATTTTATTTGTAAGTATTTAAGGTGATGAATACATTAATTAAATTGATTTAATCATTCCACAATATATACACATATCAGACATCACATTGTGTACCATAAATGTATGTTTTTATTTGTCAATTAAAACTAAAAATAATCCAAAAGTCTTTTCGTGAATAAAAAGGACAGTAAATGTTAGAAATGAGGAATGTATAAGAGAGCGTCTTTTTAAATCCAAGTACAGAAGAGAAAGGAATCCCAGTAAAAGCTCTATTAGTTTTTGTTTGCTTGTTTTTTTCCATTGCTATCACTGTTTCTATAAGCAGATAATTTATATTCATTTCACAGATGAGGCAGCTGAACCCCAAAAGTTCTTAATCAGGCTTTCAGGACTATAAAATATTCATCTAGCATAACCTTTTCCTTTTTTCAATGCCAAAATATATAATCTAAACTCTGCTCTTGCCTCCCTCAAAACTTCAAACCAAAAGCCAATAAAACTACATTGAATAGTGAGAGCAAATATATCAGACATTTTCTGAAATGCCAAACTGACCACTCAAACTGGCATGGGATATGTTTCAGGACCTGCCTTGTCTTCGCTGAACTTATCTTTCTCAAGGCTTCAAAACCCATCCATTCCTCATTTACCACCTACCATTACCATTGTTTAGGACCTAGCTTCAGTTTTTAAAATTATTTTTAATGATCTTTGATTATGAAGCTGAATTCATAGCTACACAGCTAGATCCAGAAGCAAAAATAAATAGTAAACACATAGTTTGAGGGGACTGCAAATACTGAGCTACCTATAGATACAGACTTAAACCAAGCCCCGAAAACCTACACACAAACAAGGCACGGCTTCATAGTTACAAATGTGAGTAAACTTTAGCAGGTGGGAGCTATGGGTCAACTATTATCATAGTGATTTCCTTTGAATGTTTTATAAATGTTTATCTCCAATTCAGGTCAGAAAAGTGTTGATTAGACTCCTTTCTATTTCAACCATATATATCATGTGAGTTCTAAAGTACAATACCTGAATACAAACATGGTGACCTTATTTATTTTAGATATTTTAAATGCAAGTTTTATATAAATACTATATAACAACCATATTTCTCTTTCTGATACTATTCATAACATGACTTCATGTGTGTTTCAAATCCTACATGTAAAATTCTGAACAGGTACATAAGATCCTAGGTGGGGTCTTAGTTATCCTTGATACCCACACACAAAGACACGCACACACACGACACACACACACACACACACACACACTTTTATTTAAAATTAAAGCAAAAGTGTTCTGAATTTTTTCTGTTTCTACAAGATGTTAAAATTATCTTATGGAATAAATAATAATTACAGACAAATGTGTTATGATTCAAATGCATGATAGTTTAGAATTTCTGAAATTTATGTGGTATCACAGAGCACAGGCTCTGAACCAACTTTCTACTTTTGTCTTTTTTTATTTTATTGTATTTATAAATGATACAAATTGGACATATCTGTGAGGTACAGTATGTTGTTTCAATACCTGTATATATTGCATAATGCTCAAGTCAGCATAATTAGCATATTTGTCACTTAAAACATTTAGCCTTTCTTTGTGATAACATCCAAATTTATCTCTTCTACCTATTTTGAAATAAATTGTTAGCTACAGTCACCCTACGGTATAATAGAACACCAGAACTTATTCCTCCTGTCCCACTGTAACTTTGTACAATCAATTGAGTAACCTCTCTTCATCCCCACTCCCCTGACTACTCTACAAGTCTTGGTACCTACCATTGTATTCTCTACTTCTATGAAATCAACTTGTTTGGATTTCATGTATAAGTGAGATCAAGCAGTGCTTTTCTTTCTGTGCCTAGCTTGTTTTACTTAACATGGTGTCTGGCAGGTTCATCTATGTTGCTGTAAATGACTTCACTGTTGGTGGCTGAACAGTATCCCATTGTGTCTCTCAACTAGCTGTGTCATTCTAGCGATGTCACTTAACATCTGTGTGCTTCAGTTTTCTCATCTATAATAGGATATAATAATATAATGGCTTTCACAAGAATAAAATCAATCAATAAATATAAAGTTTTTAGAAGAATGCCTGATGTATGCTTCCTAGTCAATATATATTTATTTAGAAAATAATTATGCCACAGAATTTTGCTTCAATAAGGAATATCAAACTGTTCTGTTGTTCTGAACTACTATTAATATGAAGCATTGGCTACTAAAGTTGACAAATGCATTCAGGTTGCAAACTTTTATCATTCTACTTTATTCTATTTTAATATTTGAGAAAAAATAGATTTTGAATGTTAAATTGTTCATCATCTAAAATAGTTCACTATATTTTTATGGTTTTCTTTGTCTCTAAGTCATCAGCCAGAAAAATCGTGATACATTCTTTTGTAATTTGCAAGTTCCTTTGGCAGATTTTCAATAACAAATGTATCTTTTTGTCTTATAATCATAAAGTTTAAGCACTCATCTTGAGCTTGAAATGAGAGCAAAGACTGTAATGTTTATAATATTCTTTATTGTTTATTGATATTCCGATATGCTTTCCTCATCAGGGTTTATTTTTTTGACTTTGGGTTTAAAACAACGGAGAAAACAGATTCTATTTCCTGAGAAAAGTGAAGATTTCAGAGAGAATATATTCCGATATGATGATGAAGGGGGTGGAGAAGAAGATACAGAGGCCTTTGACATAGCAGAGCTGAGGAGTAGTACCATAATGCGGGAACGCAAGGCTCGGAAAACCACCAGCGCTGAGATCAGGAGCCTATACAGGCAGTCTTTGCAAGTTGGCCCCGACAGTGCCATATTCAGGAAGTTCATTCTGGAAAAGCTCGAAGAAGCTAATACTGATCCGTGTGCCCCTCCTTTTGATTCCCTCCAGACCTACGCTTTTGAGGGAACAGGGTCATTAGCTGGATCCCTGAGCTCCTTAGAATCAGCAGTCTCTGATCAGGATGAAAGCTATGATTACCTTAACCAGTTGGGACCTCGCTTTAAAAGATTAGCATGCATGTTTGGTTCTGCAGTGCAGTCAAATAATTAGGGCTTCTTACCATCAACACTTTTGAAAGTACTAATGTATATTTGAACCAAAGGGTAGTCTTAAAGAGTTTTGTGCCCTGGCTCTATGGCAGGGAAAGTCCTAGTCTATAGAGTTTTCTGATTTCCCTGGAGTAAATACCCCGTGGTCATTTTAAGCTACCTACATGCTGTCATTGAACAGACATGTGGGGAGAAATGTAAACAATCAACTCACAGGCATCAATACAACCAGATACGAAGTAAAATAATTTAGGAAGATATTACAAGTAGATGAGAGGACATAAGATGTAGTCAATCCTTGTGCAATTATGTCATTATTTACTTAGGAAAGAGTAAAAATACCAAACAAGAGAAAACTTAAAGGAGCCAAAATTTGAAAGTCAAATAGAAATGTACAAATCGAGATAAAATTTACATTTCTATCATATTGACATGAAAATTGAAAGTGTATAGTCAGAGAAATTTTCATGAATTATTCCATGAAGTATTGTTTCCTTTATTTAAAAAAGAATGCTAGGTAATCTTGGTAGAAAACTAGAAAGTATGATAAACAACAGATGGAGGAATCCATGAAAAATAGATGAGCAAAAGTAAATAAGGTTTCTGGGGTTCACAGAAATTTTGTATGAATAAAAGCCTTATAAAGCCAGCTCTAGCATATGACAAAAATATTCCTCTACTATTTTTCAATGTCATCTAATGCAAATGCTCAAATTTTTTAGATGGTTAATGTGAGAAAGGCACTGAATTAAGATATCTTAGTGTTATTTTATTTACCCAATTTTCATCTTTCATAGAGTAAGAATAAAATGTTTTTGTGGTTAAGTTCCTGATACTATATAGAGATAGACTTTAAAATTTTAACACCTAGGATAATGTGGGTGATTACATAAATGTTTAAAACATTTACCTTATATGGAAAGCAGGTTTCTGACTACGATACTATGATTCATTCTAGTTTGATATTTTAAAACCTTTGCCAAGAGCACTCTTTAAAACTGATTTCAAATTTGAACAGATACTTGGTATATATTAATCAGAGTTATATAGTATAAATTTGTATTATTTTTGATATTACAACTTTGTATTAAAAAGGAAAATATATTTAGGAGTTTGTCATATATTTTTTCATACGTAACCCAAAACACATTCTTATGTCAAAATACAATAGCAAAATACAAGTCAATATTTACTCATAATTAAATGAAAACTTTATGAAACTGGTGGAAAGTGTGGAAAATTTTAAGTAAATTTTTATCTCTACTAAAAATTATGTAAGCAACTTAAAGAAATACTGGATTCAAACTTTAGTTACTATTCACTCTAAATATTATGATCAACTGAACTGACCGTTACCATTCATGGAATAAAACATGATACAATTCTCAGTATTTCCTTTTCTGTTAAGAGCTTGGAATATGACTGATGCTTCAGTGTCATTTTTTTATTACTGAATATAAAATTAGGTGCAATAGTTACATTTATTGTAGCCTTAAGAAGGAAATCAATGCTAAGCTGTTGGGCATAAAGCTTTATGGTAACATTAGATAACAAGATAATAAAACACTTTAATTTTAATCTACCTTTTAATAATGATCTTTATTATTCTATCCAAATCAAGGCAGACTTCAAAATTTATAGCTTGAACAGGAAGAAAGTAGTGAATACAAAATACTTAAAATTGGTTCATATGATCATTTTTTATTAATAGCATGTGAGACTAAGCTGAACCAAATTGGCCATAAGTGTTAAATCAAATAATTTGAGTAATTTTGAACTATTGGTGGAGTAGTTAAATGGTTATAATATATTTTCTTGGTACTTTGAAATTTAGACATCTATGTCACGTAATAAAGAAAGTTTTTTATAAATCTGAAATAGGCACCATTAAGTTGGTGAGAAAAATATTATCATTTCACAAAAGCTTGAGAAAACCAGATTTGAAGTAAAATAATTTAGGAAGATATTACAAGTAGATGAGAGGACATAAGATGTAGTCAATCCTTACGCAATGATACCATTATTTACTTAGGAAAGAGTGAAAATACCAAACAAGAGAAAATTTAAAGGAGCAAAACTTTACAAGTCAAACAGAAATGTACAAATCGAGAGAACATTTACATTTCTATCATATTGACATGAAAATTGAAAGTGTACAGTCAGAAAAATTTTCATGAATTATTCCATGAAGTATTGTTTCCTTTATTTAAAAAAGAATGCTAGGTAATCTTGGTAGAAAACTAAAAAGTATGATAAACAACAGATGGAGGAATCCATGAAAAATAGACGAGAAAAAGTAAATAAGGTTTTCTGGGGATCACAGATATTTTGTATGAATAAAAGCCTTATAAACAATGAATACATTTGGATAAACAACTCATTAAAATGCACATTAATGGATTTCCTGTACAAATAGTTTTAATACTTGTGTCCAGTGGCACTAAAAAGATATATTAAAATAGATCCTGGTTGAGTTGATGATAAGATTATCATCAGTCATAGGATACACAGGAAAAGCACAAACATGATTGCACATCTGTTTGGTAGTCTAAAATATGTTCCTTTTAACCACATCAAAAGATACTATCTGATTCTAATAGGGAAGTTGCAACTTCCTAGAAATTATACTTTGTATTATTTTCAGTAATTATTTTATGTTTTTGCATCACATGGGTGTTGCAAGAACACAGCTCATAAGCTAAAGGCATTATATTAAGAATTTATTTTTGTAAATTTTAATAAAGTCTAAATTAATGCAAAATATTTATGAAAACAGCTCAGCTTCACATTACTACTCACAGTACTTAAATATCTCCCTCAGTTGACTCACAGCTTTGTATGTAAGCTTTAAATTGTTAATGGTAAAAATAAGAAAATTAAGATTAGTGAACTACTAGTTGTTCACTCAGTGCATGTGCTTGAGCCTAACAGACCTTTGTTTAGTTGCTTTCAATTAAAGGAATGTATGATATTTGTTAAACTGCTTCATCTTTCCAGACCTCACTTTGTAATCTGTAAGATGAGAGCCAATCAACCTATTTTGCATGGTTGTTATGAAGAATTAATAATAAGATATGCAAAACCAGCAGCACCAATAGTGCCTGACAAAATATAACTGCTCAATAAATAACAGTAAATTATTATAATAACAGCTGATGTTATTCTGTTGGAACACATGGTCTGTTTCTTTTCCAACTCTGAGTGATCTCAACAGCTTCACGGCACAATTTGAGTCCTTTGTAGGGACATGGATGCAGCTGGAAACCATCATTCTCAGCAAACTATCGCAAGAACAGAAAACCAAACACCACATGTTCTCACTCGTAGGTGGGAACTGAACAATGAGATCACTTGGACTCAGGAAGGGGAACATCACACACTGGGGCCTATCACGGGGAAGGGGTGGGGGGAGGGATTGCATTGGGAGTTATACCTGATGTAAATGACGAATTGATGGGTGCTGACGAGTTGATGGGTGCAGCACACCAACATGGCACAAGTATACACATATAACAAACCTGCACGTTATGCACATGTACCCTAGAACTTAAAGTATAATAATTAAAAAAAAAAATTAAAATCAACTTCCTCACCTTCCCCATAGGCCATGGACTTCCCCACCCCTACTTACTTCTGCAGTTTCTCCTCTTTCCTCTCTCCACCTCAGTTACTAAAGCAATCTTCCTTCAAACACTTCTGTTTTCGATTACCTCACTTCATGCAGGTCGGTGATCAGCTGCAACTTCCTGAGAAAGACCACTGCCACTTCCGGTGACCCTAGCTTTGTCTTGCTTTGTATTAAATTACTCAGCTACCTGGTATTAGTGTTGTCTTTATTCCTTATTAGAATGTAACCCTGAATGGGCAAGAAATTGTCAGGCTTGTTCATTTATCATTGTGTAAGAAAGTTTCCAGCACATAGAAAGTGAACAATAAATATTTCTGGAATGAATGTAGTAATGAATCCAGTCTATTTTACTTAGTCACTTGTAGAAATTCTTTTGGTTTCCATTGACTATTTTTATAGAATATTAATATGGAATTAATGTATTATTTTCCAAAATGGGTTAGTACTGACTAGTTACTGGATATAGTAAAATCTTTCAAAATCTTTCTAAAAATTACATAACTTTGGCATTTATCTTGCTTGAACTCATTGATATATCTGGAGGAAAAAATAGTTGATGAAGTTATACTGCTCAGTCAAAACAGGTTATTTAATGATGGCCATAAAAAATCTCATATTAATAAATTTTCACAAAGTGTAAGAAATATGAAATGTGCTCTGCATAAGAATCCTACTTCACATTTTAAAGTACAACTTGGTAACAGATACATAACAGAGCGCTCAGGGCTACTCATAACCTACAAGGTGGCTTCAATATTTTTTATAGTCTGTGATATGTGATAGCAAAAGACAGACAGGGAGACTAAGTGGACAGATAAATGGAGGAAAGGAATATGTGACTTTTTACATATTCATATCTGTCTGTCTATATGGAAATTGTGATTTCCTGAAAGAAGAGAGACCAGCATCTCAATCGCAAGTAGTTCCTTGAGACCTAGTAGAAATTTTTGCTGTCCCTTTTTCCTAAAGAGCTCTGTAGATGACTGGCTGATCCATGTGAAATAGCAGGAACGGGAGAGGGTAGTAACTGGGAAGTGCCATTTGTAGCCTTTGACAGGGTGAAGCTGAATGAGTTTTCCATAGCTTAAGGGACTGCAGTTGTAGAAATTTTGGACAGATGGAGGTGAGAGGGAGCTTAAGATAGTCATCCAAAAAATACATTACATGGGTCAAGGAACAATAGAGATCTCACGTCCTTGAGATATATCTCTGAATTGTCCATGCATGTGCCCCATGATAGAGGACCAGCCTTCAGATGCCTGCGGTCACAGAGGCTGTGAGGTTAGGATGGGACCAACATGTTTACTGTGCCCCCTTTTCCTTATCTCTTCCTTCCTACCCAGACCTCAGAGGATCAGAAGCAACAGAGGTCTGCTCCTCTGGGAGAGGATAGGAGATAGATCTTATACTGGATGTGAGGTTAAGGTCTTCTAGTAAATAGCACAGATTTTAAAAGATATTTGAAAGTGACAAGAAGCTGTGGAAACTGTCTGATATTTGGCCAAGGTGGGCATCGGAAAAAATGTCTCAAACTGAATAAAAGAATTTTCATGATAATTCCCACCAAATTACATGGTAATAGGCTGGAAACATAGTAAATAAATTTGATGTTTCATGTAGTTTAAATAATAATATGAAATTCACTTTTTAAATATAAAAAGCTAACTATACAAAGAAAATATAATTTATAGTGTCCTTACAACATCTGAGAGCGTATTTTAAAAGCACAGCTTTATGTCAAGCAGTTCCTTTGTATTTATTCATTTTAATATTTAAAATATCCATTCTATTGACTTCCACAGTGCTAAGTGATTTATCTCAGCTACAAATAAGGTTCGGCATGAAAACTACAATATTTTTATGATTATATAGAGGTAGACATCAACACCATGTTTTACCTATAAAAAGGAGAGAAGTCGATGGATAGTATTCACATTTGGTAAGTTAAACATTTCCGTAATATTACGTAGTTGGTATACTAGTGAAAGTAAGTGGTCTATGAAGTTCATTTTAATTAACTTTTTGTTGCTAACATTCTTTGCTGTGCAACCTTGAGCAAGTTATTTAGAATCTTTTCTCTTGATACCTTCATCTGTACGATGGAGATACTAAGAATACGTAAGTCAGGATTGTTGTGGGAGCTAACTGAAATAATATTAAAGAATGTAGAATATTTCCAAATGTAGAGCAAACACTTGACATTTTTGCCAGTTGTTATTATTGTCAAAATAAGAATCATTATATTATTAATTTTACCTTTAGGAAGGTTTATAGACCTATCTGTTTTACTGAAGTATGAGAATTAATATGGAGAAGAAGAAAGAAGAAACTGAATTAAATCAGGGCAATAGTTATCTTCCTGTTACTTACTGCCTCCTCACCCTGACCCTCCTAGGGTAATTTTCTAATACCAAAGGAAGAAATTAATTGCTTAACTTATACATTATGTATGAGGTGCTCCGATGAAAATTAATCATTCTCCGGCATTTATTTTGGGGAAAAAAATGCTGGAAAGTTAAGTAGTAACCAACTTTTTTTGTGGCAGTGTTCCCTAGGTATAGGTATTTCAGGAGAAATCCTGTTGAAAAAGAGGGGTTGCTTTATCTCATTTTATAAGTAATAGAGAAGAAAAATATATCCTCATATTATTTTAGAACTACATAGAAGAAAAAAAGAAACATACTAATAGCACTAACAGATAGCTTTTCAAACATGCTGTTAATATCTAAGATCTGATGACCATAGTTGTAATTTTATACTAAGAAGTAAAAATTAAATTACAAGCAGATTGTCACCTCTGAAAATACAAGATGAAAAGCTGCACCCTTGACATCCCTATCTGCTTTCCTCTATCCTCGTGCTTTTTAAAAATAAAAATTAAGGTTACATTCCCATATGTTCTCTGATGAGTACATTTTTATCATCTACCCTTTGCATATCTGAGTCTTATCTGCAGTCTTAGGTCTCAGGTAAGTTGCAGGCAATTGTCCAGCTAAAACTGACACCTCAGTTTTCAGAAACATTTTTCTTATCCCAGATGACCTCTATGTTATTCTGGAAGCTTCCTTGGTAGAACTGATTACCTACTTTCAACTCTATGTAAAACATATGTATTAACACTTGACATATTCAATTGATATAGAGAGAATTTCACCAATAATTGTAAAATATTTTAAGTTTTACTAATTGTAAAAATAAAATTAAAGGTTGATATATCATACAGTATATATATATATATATATACACACACACAAAGTATGTTTATTCATTATTTAATTAATTTATCCCATTAATAGTTTTCAACAGCAAAAATCTCTCTCTTTTTTGTAACATATTATCTACACCCATGCTTGTTACTTTATTTACTTTTTTGCACAAAGACCAGAAAAGGAAATTTGTACAAAAGGACATATTAGGAAAATGTGTGAACTGAGAAAATTCTAAGTTTTTCTCATGCTTGTGTTGTCAACCCAAATATTAAGTAAATAACAAGGAGCAAACTTTATTTGCTAGCAGCGTCTACTATACTAGTAGCATCTACTGAGTCTCTCTAATATGAGTACTATGTAATAAACCCCAAATAAAATCTTAAATTAATCATCTATGTCCCAGCTGACAAAGTAATGATGAGAAACACTTGGAGGTGGAGTCAGAAAATGGTGCCAGGGCGAGAGGTCAGTGCTCAGGTGAGACTGGGTGCTGAGCTCAGCTCCCATTCACACGTTGCTAAGGTATAGCTGCTATTAACTGGTCCTCGTGGAGTTGCACTGCAACTCAAAAAGAAGAAAACGTTCATAATAGGAGGACTTTTGTTTATTCAGTTTTTAATTAATATACCAAATAAATCTATTATAAATCTCTCTCTCTCTGGTCTTATTCTAAGTGTTTTTAAGGTACTATTTCATTTAATGAGGTAGGTATGGTTATTACTCCCAAGATACTGATAAGGAAACCAACACACAGAGAGTCTTTGTTTTGTGCCCGAGGTCATACACCTAACAGTGGCAGAGTTGAAGCTTAAATCCAGGCCAATAAGTTCTTGATTCCAGTCTTTTGTCCATTACAGCATACTGGCTGGCTGTCCATTTACAGCGTACTGGCTGGCTGTCCATTTACAGCGTACTGGCTGGCTGTCCATTTACAGCATACTGGCTGGCTGTCCATTTACAGCGTACTGGCTGTCCTGCCCTTGACACATGGAGATTATGGGGATTACAGTTCAAGATGAGATTTTGGGTGGGGACACAGTGAAACTCACAATTGTCGTGACTCAAAATTAACATGCTGAAAAGCATGTCAATCACTCACTTTTAAAAGAGTAAGTATGGTTACAACCTATCAGACTTAGATGCTGATTTTCTTAAATTCATAGTTTTTAGAAAAGATTTGCACATATACAAGCAATAAATCATGACTCATTCTCAGAATCATTGAAAAAAATATATTTTTTAGTATGTCTTCTAAAGCAGTCCTTTTGAAGCCTACATATAACAGAGTTCTCCCAGAGGTAAGCTGGTCTTATTACTTTAGAAAAACTGTAATACACTATATATGTCCTTATAAAAGGAATACATGTATACATATGAATAAACCATATTTACGTTTTTCATTTATAAAACTTAAATCCAGGCAAACAAGTTCTAGATTCCAGGCTTTTGTCCATTACAGCATAATGACTGTCCATTTGCACCACCTCATTCAGTTAGCAACACAGGCGCTTTTATTACATATGTTTGCCGATGATTTTTTTCCATTACTTTAGATGTTAATACTGTATAAATATTATATATTCACATAGATGAATTAAGGAGGTGAATGGCATTCTTTTTACAAAAATAAATCCATCTGTCCATTTTTTATGTCACTACTAAGTCTGGGTTTCTATTATTAGGTTATATGTCATATATTATATTTATTATTATTATTATGTTATTCATTATTGGTGCCAATCAACCACAGAAATAACACATTCAGAATATCCAAAGGTAGAGAAAAAAATTGTGTGTATATATATATATACACATATATATATTTTTTCTTTAAGTATGAGCAGTACAGATTTCTTTTTTTTTTTTTTTTTTTTGAGACGGAGTCTTGCTCTGTCACCCAGGCTGGAGTGCTGTGGCCAGATCTCAGCTCACTGCAAGCTCCACCTCCAGGGTTCACGCCATTCTCCTGCCTCAGCCTCCCGAGTAGCTGGGACTACAGGCGCCCCCAAGTCGCCCGGCTAGTTTTTTGTAGTTTTTAGTAGAGACGGGGTTTCACTGTGTTAGCCAGGATGGTCTCGATCTCCTGACCTTGTGATCCGCCCGTCTCGGCCTCCCAAAGTGCTGGGATTACAGGCTTGAGCCACCGTGCCAGGCCCGAGCAGTACATTTTTCTAAACTAGGTAGGGGAAGGTGTTAGCCTGTTTAGGCTGCTATAACAAAATGCCATAAACTGGGTAGCTTTTAAACAACAGACATTTATTTCTTACAGCCTGGAGGTTGGGAATTTCAAGATCAAGGTACTGGCAGATTCAGTGTCGGGTGAGGTCCCACTTCCTGGCTCATGGATGGTACTTTCTAGCTGTGTTCTCACATGGTATAAGGAGCAAAGCAGCTCTCTTGGGCCTGTTTTCTAACGGAACTAATCTCATTCATGAGAACCTCACCTTTGTGAAGGAATCACTTCTGAGAGAACCCCACCTCCTAATACCATCACATTGATAGTTAGGGTTCAACAGAGGAATTTTGTTAGGACGCAGATATTCAGACCACAGGAGAAAGCAAATATATCAATAGCAAAGATGAAAATACATATCTCAGAATATTCCCAATACAGTCTTCAATTTTACATAATATACTCCCTATATAATGCACACTAGGACAATTTTCTTGTCCTAATAGATGAAGATGTTTTGTCAGCATCCTAAAAGGCCTATCATGCATGTTATTTTCATTTTCAGTGATTGAAACACATAATTCTTCAAAGAATCTTTTTGGTGTAGTATTTAAAATTATTAAATTTCTGTTTCTAATATTTATGAATTTATAAAAGAACTGGCTGAAAGACCTAGACAGAGCCAACAGTTTGTAAAAACTTGTTGGATGAAGATAAGATTTACATTATTTTATTATGAGTAATATAATATTCCCTATAATACCAACACTTGAATTTTTAATGTAGTTTCAATATTTACACACTATAATAAATGAACTTGTGTCCCTTTTTTAAAGTATATAAAAAATGAATGCATTTGTTTTGGGCAGAGGAAGCAAGATTTGTTCTTGCTGTTGTTTCAAGCTACATTGTGGTGTTAAAAGTTATATTTCTTTTATATATCAACTTTATTCTCTCATATAATAGGCTTTTGTTTGTTGACATTACCATGCTGATAATGCTTGGAAAATATAAGAATGGTACTTATGTTATTAAAAACTAAACTACAAAGAAACAATTTGCCCAATTACTTGTCTGAATAGTAAATATCTGGAAAAGTAAATATGAAGTAAAATGCAAACCAGAGTATAGTCTGGTTAAGACCACATGAAAATATTATTCATCAGTCCAGTACTATTCAAATGATGGCCAAGAGAATATATTTAGTAATGGTTTATTGGTTATTTTAAGTATATAAATTAATTTTTTATGAAGAAAATTGCAGAAGTAATGCATAGTTTCAGGAATATTATCACTCTTAATGGTCCCAATTATAGGATTACAGGCTCAAAATATCTTGATGTCTCTGAAAACTTTTCTTATCTTCTTAAATGTAAAAATTTTAAATGGTGTTGTGTATTATTCATTTGCCTTCCATGATATGGCCTTAGGCTGCCTCTTAGGTCTTGTTACTAACAAGTTTTCCACAAATCACCTTACATCCTGATAATACCAAATATATTGCAATTGTACAAATATACTATGATTACATAATTTTCAAGATGCTCTCTTTTGAAAGAACAGCATTCATTCCTTAATCAACATGATCATCGTTTACCTGTTCTTGATAATGGGAGCAAATATTAAATACTTTGGGCAGTAATTTACAGTTTGCACCTTGGAAGTGAATGGAACTTCCACCCATGTTCAATAGGGTTGTGTACATCCAAGTTATCAGATTTATTATATATTCTCTTGTTCTAAATGTACTGTTTTCTTATATCTCTCATCATTAGACTATGAGAGATTTTACTACATGGACGTTTTAAAATTCATTTTTTACTTAAATTTCTGCTAAAACATCAGTAACCTAGTAGACTACCTCTCTCTCATACATGTGTGTATATATATATATTGCATAAATGATAATATATAATTTATGTAAATAAATATGTATATGTAAATACATATATTTATATGTTTATGTAATGTAATTTTGTATGTATAATACATACATCAATTAATATATATTAGAGTATATAATATATAAAATATATAGTGGTTATTATATATAATATATACTCTAATATCTGTAATATACATTATTTATAATACACATTATATAATACATATATGTATTTTATATATAAATATATACACACATAAACAAAGAGACTTCAAAATGTTTATGGAAAATGGAATTAAGGTATAAGAATAAAAATATGAACCTTATTTCTCAGTGTAATCTACATCAAGTTCAAGACATATTGTAAACTATGATACTATTTAGTCCATTCCTAAAGAAGTGAGAGTCCTGGTAATTTATGTCAATGTAATATTTTTCATATTATTAACTGGCGAAAAATCAGTGCCCTTTAAGGACCTTTTTAAAAATAGAGAAAGGAAATGCAGTTAGAAGTAGCCAAATTGGGGTTGTACAGTGGATGCTTCACGATTTCCCATCAAAATACTTGCAAAATTGACCTTGTTTGATAAGAGGAATGGGCAAGAACATCGTCATGGTGGAGGACTCTCAGGTGAGGCTTCCTTAGATTTTTTTATGCAAAAGCTGTGGGTAAATTTCTCAAAACACTCTCATAACACAGAGATGTTACTGTTGTTTGGACCTGCAGAAAGTCAGCAACAAAATGCCTTGAGCATCCCCAAAAACCTGTTGCCGTGACCTGTGCTTTTGAACAGTCCACTTTTGCTTTGATTGGACCACTTCAAAGCCCCTGACTTAATTGTGCTTTGTGTTAGGGATCATACTGGTAAAGCCATGTTTCATCTCTTGTTACAACTCTTTGAAGAAATGCTTCTGAATCTGGATGCCTCTTGTTTAAAATTTCCTTTGAGAACTCTGCTCTTGTCTGCAGCTGATTTGGGTGCAACGTTTGGTATCCACAGAGTCTAAAGTATGTCCACCTTCAATTTTTCAGTCGTGTAAGTTGTGTAAGTTTAACTAATTGAGATGCCTATGGTGTTGGTAATTGTTTCTACTGTTAGTCGTCTGTCCTCTTCAACTAGAGCATGACAAAAATTAATCATTTCCTCCCAAATCAATGTGGATGGTCTGCTACTGCAGGCTTCATCTCCAACATGCCTGATCCCTTCTTGAAATGAGGTATCCATTTGCAAGCTGCTGATTTCTTTGGGGCACTGTCCTCGTAATCTTTTTATAAGGTACACTAGTCCATTTTCATGCTGCTGATAAAGACACCAAGATTGGGCAATTGGCAAAAGTAAGAGGTTTATTGAATTTACAGTTCCACGTGCCTTGGGAGGCCTCACAATCATGGCAAAAGGTGAAAGTCAAATCTCACACGACAGCAGACAAAAGAAGAGAGCTTGTGCAGGAAAATGAACACTTAAAATAACAATCAGATCTCATGAGGCTTACTTACTATCACAATAACTGCATAGAAAAGACCTGCCCCGTGATTCAATTACCTTCCACCTAGATCCTCCCACAAAACGTGGGAATTCAAGACGAGATGTGGGTGGGGATACAGGAAAACCATATCATAAAGCAGCAATGATTTTACTGTTTTTCCACCCAAGCTTCACCATAATGTTGATGTTTGTTCTTGCTTTAATTTAAGCAGCATTTATGTTGTTCTGATAGGTGCTCTTTTCAAACTGATTTCTATCCTTCCTAGTGCCTCAAACTAGATCCTGTTTAGACATGTTACAATAAGCTACTGTGATTTTATTTTGGTGTACAAATTTTAAATTCATACATAGTTTTTCAATAATATGCATTTTCCATGAATTTGTAAAATTCTTTTGTGTGCATTGATGTGTGTGTGTATATATATATGTAAACACGCACATATATACACACATAACATATATTCATGTTCCGTGTTTTTATGTGTGTATATATATGTGTGCATATATACACACTTAAAATATATAAATATATATACATATATGTATATATACATATAAATGCTTTTATGTATATATACATGTATAAACAAAAGTTTTATATATATATGTATACACACACATAAAAGCACACAGCACACACATGTACACATACATAGACACTAACATTTTCAAAATAATGGATGAAACAAGAATGTGTGTGTGTGTGTATTTCTATTCTTCAGAATATAAAAATGTATTTTTTGGATAATTCTCTGTATGTGATGATCACCTTAGTTGATCAGAGAAATAGTCAACTGACACAAAAGAAAAGTTGAAGGAAATTTCAGCTATAGTAATAAAAGTGCAAATAAAGAATTGGCCTACCGAAATACAATTCTTGAGCCCTTTGGAAAATGGTGGACTTAAAATTCTTCTGTAAAACTGGATAAGCAACCAGATATGGTGGCTCATGCCTGGAATCCCAGCACTTTGGGAGGTGGAGATGGGAGGACTGGTTGAGCTCAGGAGTTTGAGACCATCCTGGGCAACTTGGTGAAATCCCATCTCCACAAAAATAAAATAAAAATATAATAAAAAAATTAAAAAGAGTCATTAAGCATTTCAAATTTTCTATGTAATCTGTAACCTATAAAGGCTGAGTAAAGTCTAATTTATTAATATATCATAATTAAAGCACACTCAGGAACTAATATTTAAAGGTGTTTCAAACATACAGATTGAAAGTTTAGCACCCCAAGGGACAGAGACAGGGAGAAGAATAAAGAATCACATCATACTGTCCTTACTCCCTCTGAGAGAAAACTCTAGGAAATGCTAGGTGAAGGAGAGGAGTTCCACGCCTCTGCTTTCTGTGTGAAACTCTGGGAGGGGTCTGCCACCCATATGACCAAATCTTTCATGGGCTTCTAAATCCAAAGAAAGACAATATTGCATGACAAACATACAGAGGGCCTGAGCTTGTGGTCCTGACTCTCTCTTTGGCTTCCAAATGCTTTGAAAGTCTTCCATGCATTCCCTCATGTTCCACAAGAAAACTGGAATGCAGATGGCAGTGCTGGATGAATGAATGGTGGGATGGTTGATGTTCTATAACCTTGTCTGGATTAAGGGATTTCCAGATAGCTGGTAAAACATTATTTCGTTTTGGCTGTGTCTGGAAGAGATTAGCATTTGAATCAGTAGACTGAGTAAAGAAGTTCCACCTTCACCAAGGTAAGAGGGCATCATCCAGCCTGGTGAGGGCCTGATTAGAACAAAAACATAGAGAAAATGGGAA
The DNA here is from genome assembly GCF_002776525.5 of Piliocolobus tephrosceles. Taxonomy (NCBI): domain Eukaryota; kingdom Metazoa; phylum Chordata; class Mammalia; order Primates; family Cercopithecidae; genus Piliocolobus; species Piliocolobus tephrosceles. The sequence goes on from NC_045451.1 coordinate 13,022,017, forward strand.
TTTTCTCTCTCCTTGAGCTGGGGTGTTGTCTGTCTGCTCTTGCCCTCAGACATTGGAGGTTCTGGCTTTGAGGGCTTTAGACACCAGGACTTACTCCAGTGCTTACTCCTCTGGCCCCAGTATCAGGCCTTCAAATTCAAACTGAATTACTCCACCGGCTTTCCTGGTTTTTCAGTTTGTAGACGATAGATCTTGGTACTTCTTGACTTCCGTAATTACATAAGCCAACTCCCATCACACACACACACACACACACACACACACACACGCGCGCGCACGCACACACACACACTATTTCTCTGGAGAACACTAATACAAATTGCTTCAGTGAGTATGCAGTGTGCTGGCTGCTGCCCAGGCCAGATATTCAATAGGACTCATTGGTCCCCACCTCGCGGGGGGTGAGGGCACCCCCTGCCAGGTGGCTCCCAATAGCCGAGGAGGGGGAGGGGGCGGCATCTTCCACCTATCATATCAGGATTGTTAACCAGTCCCCTTGTGGACAAAACTTTATCACCTAGATAACAGGGCTTACGGTTTCCTTTCACCTTTATTTTTACAGAATCCACTCATTTCCAAAATTACTTAGGTCAGCAACTTTCCCCCTCAGTGATATTTTTCATTCATTTGTAACAAGTTACATTGTTTTGTCACTTTTTATAAAAATAAATACTTTTTAAAATTATACTTTAAGTTCTAGGGTACATGTGGACAATGTGCAGGTTTGTTACATATGTATACACGTGCCATGTTGGTGTGCTGCACCCATTAACTCGTCATTTACATTAGGTATATCTCCTAATGCTAACCGTCCTCCCTCCCCTCTCCCCACAATAGGACCCGGTGTGTGATATTCCCCTTCCTGTGTCCAAGTGATCTCATTGTTCAATTCTCACCTATGAGTGAGAACATGCAGTATTTGGTTTTCTGTTCTTGCGATAGTTGCTGAGAATGATGGTTTCCAGCTACATCCATGTCCCTACAAAGGACACGAACTCATCCTTTTTTATGGCTGCATAGTATTCCATGGTGTATATGTGCCACACTTTCTTAATCCAGTCTGTCACTGATGGACATTTGGGTTGATTCCAAATCTTTGCTATTGTGAATAGTGCCACAATAAACATAAATGTGCCTGTGTCTTTATAGCAGCATGACTTATAACCCATTGGGTATATCCCCAGTAATGGGATGGCTGGGTTGAATGGTATTTCTAGTTCCAGATCCTTGAGGAATCGCCATACTGTTTTCTACAATGGTTGAACTAGTTTCCAGTCCCACCAACAGTGTAAAAGTGTTCCTATTTCTCCACATCCTCTCCAACACCTGTTGTTTCCTGATTTTTTAATGACTGCCATTCTAACTGGTGTGAGATGGTATCTCATTGTGGTTTTGATTTGTATTTCTCTGATGACTAGTGATGATGAGCATTTTTTCATGTGTCTGTTGGCTGTATGAATGGTCTTCTTTTGAGAAGTGTCTGTTCATATCCTTTGCCCACTTTTTGATGGGGTTGTTTGTTTTTTTCTTGTAAATTTGATTGAGATCTTTGTAGGTTCTGGATATTAGCCCTTTGTCAGATGAGTAGATTGCAAAAATGTTCTCCCATTCTGTAGGTTGCCTGTTCACTCTGATGGTAGTTCTTTTGCTGTGCAGAAGCTCTTTAGTTTAAATAGATCCCATTTGTCAATTTTAGCTTTTGTTGCTGTTGCTTTTGGTGTTTTAGACATGAAGTCCTTGCCCATGTCTATGTCCTGAATGGTATTACCTAGATTTTCTTCTAGGGTTTTTATGGTTTTAGGTCTAACATTTAAGTCTCTAATCCATCTTGAATTAATTTTCATATAAGGCATAAGGAAAGGATCCAGTTTCAGCTTTCTACTTACGGTTAGCCAATTTTCCCAGCACCATTTATTAAATAGGGAATCCTTTCTCCATTTCTTGTTTTTGTCAGGTTTGTCAAAGATCAGATGGCTGTAAATGTGTAGTATTATTTCTGAGGGCTCTGTTCTGTTCCATTGGTCTATATCTCGGTCTTGGTACCAGTACCATGCTGTTTTGGTTACTGTAGCCTTGTAGTATAGTTTGAAGTCAGGTAGCATGATGCCTCCAGCTTTGTTCTTTTGGCTTAGGATTGTCTTGGAAATGCGGGGTCTTTTTTGGTTCCATATGAACTTTAAAGCAGTTTTTTCCAATTCTATGAAGAAAGTCATTGGTAGCTTAGTGGGGATGGCATTGAATCTATAAATTGCATTGGGCAGTATGGCCATTTTCACAATATTGATTCTTCCTACCCATGAGCATGTTATGTTCTTCCATTTGTTTGTGTCCTCTTTTATTTCACTGAGTAGTGGTTTGTAGTTGTCCTTGAAGAGGTCCTTTACATCCTTTATAAGTTGGATTCCTAGGTATTTTATTCTCTTTGAAGCTACTGTGAATGGGAGTTCATTCATGATTTTGCTCTTTGTCTGTTACTGGTGTATAAGAATGCTTGTGATTTTTGCACATTGATTTTGTATCCTGAGACTTTGCTGAAGTTGCTTATCAGCTTAAGGAGATTTTGGCATCACAATGAAAAGGACTAGAGAAGCCAGAGCAAACACATTCAAAAGCTAGCAGAAGGCAAGAAATAACTAAGATCAGAGCAGAACTGATGGAGATAGAGACACAAAAAAATACTCCAAAAAATCAATGAATCCAGGAGCTGGTTTTTTGAAAAGATCAACAAAATTGATAGACCACTAGCTAGACTAATAAAGAAGAGAAGAGAGAAGAATCAAATAGACACAATAAAAAATGATAAAGGGGATATCACCACCAACCCCACAGAAATACAAACTACCTTCAGGGAATACTATAAACACCTCTATGCAAATAAGCTAGAAAACCTAGAGGAAATGGATAATTTCCTGGACACTTACACTCTCCCAAGACTAAACCAGGAAGAAGTTGAATCCCTGAAGAGAGCAATAGCATGCTCTGAAATTGAGGCAATAATTAATAGCCTACAAATCAGAAAATGTCCAGGACCAGACAGATTCACAGCCGAATTCTACCAGAGGTACAAGAAGGAGTTGGTACCATTCCTTCTGAAACAATTCGAATCAAAATAAATATTTTTATATACCTACATTAAATTTCATACTGTGGTATAAAATTCAATGATATTCAGCAAGTGCCTAGTGTCAGGTGTACTCAATTACACTATCATATTTAGTAGTTTTATTTTCCTGAAACATTCCCTGTGCTTTACCTATTCAACCTTCCTTCCCCTCCACCAAAAACTTGAAAGCCATTGATCATTTTACTTTGTCTATACTTTTGTCTTTTCTAGAATGTTATATAATTTGAATCAGACAATATGTAGCTTTTGTAGTTGAGAAGGTTTGGCTATGTCCTCACCCAAATTTTGTGTCAAGGGCAGGGCCAGGTGGAGCTAATTGAATGGTGGGGTTGGTTTTCCCCATACCGTTCTCATGATAGCGAATAAGGGTCATGAGATCTGACAGTTTTATAAATGGGAGTCCTCCTGCACAAGTTTTCTTGCCTGCTGCCATGTAAGACATGACTTTGCTCATCCACTGCCTTCTGCCATGATTGTGATGCATCCCCAGCCATGTGGAACTGTGAGCCCAATAAACCTCTTTTTCTTTATACATTACCCGGTCTTGGGCAGCTTGAGAACAGACTAAAACGGTAGTCTAGCTTCTTTAACTTAGCAATGTACACTTAAGTTGCCTCCATCTTTTCATGGCTTGAATGCTCATATGTTTTATAGCTGAATACTAATTCACTACACGAATGTGCCACATTTTGTGGATCTATTCACCCACTGAAGGACATTTTGGTTGCTTCCCTTTTTGGCAATTATAAATGAAGCTGATGTAAACATTTCTGTGTGAACTTTTGTGTGATCATACATTTTCAAATCAGTCAGATAAATACCTAGGAACAAAATTGCTTGATCATAGAGTAAAACTATATTTAGCTTACTAAGAAGATGCCAAATAGTCTTCCAAAGTGGATATACCATTTAGTTTCTTTTTTAACTTTTTTTTTTTAAAGTAAAACAGTGGGGGTGGAGAAGAAACAAAAAGGGGGTAGCACTTTGAATTCATATCAACAATGAATGAGAGTTACCCTTACTCTACATCTTCATAAGCACTTTGTATTGAGAATTTTTGGATTTTAGCCATTCTAATAGGTGTGTAGTTATATCTCATTATTAATTCAGTTTGTGTTTCCCAATAATGAATTATGACATTCTTGTCATATGCTTATTTGCTATCTGTATAGCTTCTTAGGTGAGATATCTATTCAGAATGTTTTCTCATAATTTAATTGGGTTGTTTTTCATATTATGGAGTTTTAAGAGTTATTTGTATATTTTGGATAGAAAAACTTTATCAGATATAATTGTCAAATATTTTTTCCTGGCTTGTGGTTTTCTTTCAATTCTCTTAGTGCCTTTTACAGGGTGGAATATTTTATTTTAATAAGAGATAACCTTTATTTATTTATTTATTTAATTATTTTTATTTATTTATTTTTTATTTTTACTTCATAGCTCATGCTTTTGGCGTCACATCTAGAAATCATTAAAAAACCAAAACATATAGATTTTTATGTAATATTTTTTCCTCAAAATTTTATAGTTTTAGGTTTTATATTTGGGTGTATCATCCATTTTGTGGTAATTTTTGTGACTGGTGTAATGTCTGTCTAGGTTTACATTATTATTTTCTTGCTTGCATAAACCAAATTGTTTCAATACCATTTGCTGAAAAGAATACTATTTCTTTATTGAATTCACTTTGATACTTAATCAAGTATTAGTTGACTGTATTTGTTTGGGTCTGCATCTGGGCTGGCAATTCTGTTCCATTTTTCCATGAGAGTACCATGATTTCTTGATAACTGTAGCTTTAAAACAAGGCTTGAAACTTAGTAGTGGGAATCCTTCACAGATTCATTTTCTTCAGTATGTGTGGGCTATTGTAGATCTTTTGCTTTCCATAGAAAATTTAGAGTAGTTTGTCTATATCTACCAAGTAGTTTTCTTGGGTTTGTATTGAAATTGTATTCAATCTAAAGATCAAGTTGGAGAGAATTGACAAGGTTGTCTTCCATTCCATGAACAAAAAATATCTGTCTACTTATTTACTTATTTAGATATCCTTGGATTTATTTTATCAGAATTTTATAGATTTCCACAGATTTTTTATTTTCTAAAGACTCTTATTATGAGTTTCAATTTTTTGGTTGTTAGTATAAATGCAAATGCATTTCAATTTTGATTTCTGATTGTTTATTATTGATATATAAGAAACCAATTGACTTTGGTATGTTAACCTTGTATCCTGAAGCCTTGCTATACTTTCTTAATGTTTCAGGTTTTTCCTTGTTTGTTTTCAACTGCCTATGATTTTCTAAATATGCAGTTATGTAATCAGCAAACAAAAAACAAACAAATACATTATTTCTTCTTTTCCAGTCTGTACACCTTTCATTTGACTTTCTTGTGTAATCACAGTAGCTATGAATTCCAGTGTTATGTCGAATGGGAATGGTGAGAGGACATACTTTTGCCTTTCCCCAATTAGTGTAAAAAAGTCCAGTTTCTCAGCATTACATATGTTGTTAGCTATAAAGCTTTTATGATATACTCCAACAAGCTAACAAATTTTTTTCCTCTATGTTTTGCTAAGAGTTGTTTTTCTTTCTTTTTTTTTTTTTTTTTAAATCATGAATAGGGGTTGGATTTTGTAAAGTACTTCTTCAGCAACAATTGATATAATGGTTTTCCTTTTTTAACTTGTTCATGTGGTAGAAGACATTTATTGATTTTCTAAGGTTGAACTACCCTACCATAGTTGGAAAAACTCCTGACTAGTAATGGAATATAATAATACCATTATACAGTCATCCCTGGACATCTGTGGGGGAGTGGTTTCATGACTTCCCCATACCCAAATCCATGCCCACTCAAGTCCCACATCCAGCTCTTTGTATATGTGGGTTTCTCATCCATTGAATATTATATTTGTGATTTGCATTTGGTTGCAGATGTGGAATCCTCTGATATGAAAGGCAGACTATATTTATTGCAAAAACTGTGCATGTAAGTGGAATCATACAGTTCAAACTCATGTTGTTTGGGTGTCAACTGTACCTTGTTTTGCTAATACAGTTGTCTTTCAGTATCCATGAGGGATATATAAGTTCCTTTTATAAAATGGTGCAGTATTTGCAAATAATTAGAAATTCATTCATGAGAATAAGCATCAATAAGTAGCCCTGGGAAGTTTTAAAAGCGTTAATACTTGGTTATAAAATTTGATAAATCAATCATAGACGTATGAATATAAACAAACAAAAAACTTAAAACCTCCTTATGTGCTAAATAAGGCATATGTAGGAAAATGATTCTCCTTGGTTCACTTATGTTTCTGCATACTTTGTAGCAGAAGCATTGATTCTTTTCTGCTCTGAATTATCTTTTCAAAGATGTGTTATTGCACATTCTTGGAAGACAGAGATTGTGTTTCAGTCAAGAGCAAAGATTGAGTTTGCAGTCTTACAAGGTAAGATAGCATCTCCCATTGGCGGAAAAGATAGTCATGCTTACTGTCTAGTATAAAAGATTCAAATTTCCTAAACTGAAACTGAGTTCTTAAATTCAGATTTCCTTTTCTGAGATGCAATCCCATGAATGTGTAGGTGTCATTTAGAGCATTATGTCCCTGAGAAATTATGGTGGGGAATAGGCACAAATTCTGACACTGTTGTTACTACTTTTATGATGAGTAATGAAGGCTATTGTTTCTGACCTTGGAATCTTGTGTCTTCTGCTAGTGTTTGTAAGATTGTGACAGACTAATTTGTTGGCTGGCAAGAGGGTAAAATCACAGCATAATAAGACAATGAAGAACCTTGTAAAATCAATTAGTTTTTAAAATGTTAAACTATGTGATATGTTTTAACTTGTGTAAACAACACTTAATGCTATATTGATATGGTTTGGCTGTGTCCCCACCCAAATCTCATCTTGAATTGTAGCTCCCAATTGTTGTGGGAGGGACCCAGTGGGAGGTAATTGACTCATGGGAGTGGGTCTTTCCTGTGCTGTTCTTGTGATAGTGAATAAGTCACATGAGATCTGATGGTTTTATAAGGGGAGTTTTCCTGCACAAGCTCTATTCTCTTGTCTGCCACCATGTGAGACATGTCTTTCACCTTCTGCCATGATTGTAAGGCCTCCCCAGCCACGTAGAATTGTGAGTCCATTAAACCTCTTTCTTTCATAAATTGCCCAGACTTGGGTATGTCTTTGTCAATAGTGTGAAATGGACTAACATATACACACATATGGCCAGGTGCAGTGGCTCACACCTGTAATCCCAGCACTTCGGGAGGCCAAGGCAGGCAGATCACGAGGTCAGAAGATCGAGACCGTCCTGGCTAACAGAGTGAAACCCTGTCTCCACTAAAAATACAAAAAAATCCCAGCTGGATGTTGTGGCAGGTGCCTGTAGTCCCAGTTACTTGGGAGACTGAGGCAGGAGACGAGAGTGAACCTGGGAAGCAGAGCTCCACAGCCTGGGTGACAGAGTGAGACTGTCTCAAACAAAAACAAAACCAAAATAAAACATATACACACATATATATGTACATACATGTGCTACTACAACCTAGATTCTATTGAATTAACTAAGAAAACAACACAATTCTTAACTTTTTATTATTTTTTCAATAAAAAATTGTTTTTTTTCTTTTCTTATTTTCTTAGAATTAATGAGTGGCTCAGAGAAGATTCTCAAATTTTTTGATCATAATATACACTATAAAATTCAAATCACTATGGCCATCTTCCTAAGTGATATGTTTTCTCTAATACATTTAAATCTGATCTAAAAAATGACGATTATAAGTATGGTTATATATAAATTTATTTAAAATAATTACACTATTAAAAATGAAGAGACAACAACGCAAAACATGCATAATTCTTAGGATAATGTACACTCTTTTGGCCTGACTTTTATAGGCTTCCATTAATGCTGTGTTGTAATTTGAAATTGTTTGTGGCCCTTGTGAATTCCAGGGCAGCAAAACTTTTTTTAAAAAAAGTCAGATATTACATATTTAAGGCGTGCTATGTATGTGGTCTCTATGGAAATTATAAAACCCTGCTTTGTAGTATAACAGAACCATACATGATACATAATTAATGGGCATGGTTATGGTCCAATAAATCCTTATTCATAAAATCAGAGAGCTGGCCCACCAGCCATAGTTCTCTAACCCCTGAGATATTATTTGGAAATACAATACACCTACATATATAGTTTGGAGCTCTAGTCTTTTAAACAATGATTTATTTTCAACGTCCTGAGAGTTAAACAGTATGATACAGAATTTGCCTTGATTATGCTCTGGAGGACGGGTTCTGGTGCTGACTATCAGCACAGTTACAGGCAGGTAATTTAAACCCCCTACTTCAGATTTTTCATGTGCAAAATCAATTACAGGAAGATCTATCTGAAAGAGGAGGTTAGAAAGGAGAAAAACCAATTAGGTTTTCATAACCTGCTTATTCATATTTTAATATCTTTCTATGAATTCATTAAAAACATCTGCTTAATAAACCTGGGATGTTTTTGAAGATCAAATTAGAAAATGTACCTTAAAGTATAATATAAATGATGATACTTAATATGTAAACTTCTATTATTATTATAACTAGTAAGTGTATTATGTTCCTTATATCTAGATAAGTGCTATCTGACCCTCTGATTAGGTATAGTCCCATAGCTCAATGGACAATCAATCAACAGGTCAATTGATCAACAATGCTATTTTTATCCTTGGTTCTCTGGTATTTTCACTTCTTAAAGAAGATGCTTCATTACTACTGGTTTTTCAGTCTGCTCTGCTTTAACTTGGCTTGGTTAAAAGAAGACTACATGACTTTGAAATAACCTAGATTTTTAGCATATAACTCCACATTTCACCCATAATTTCTCCCGGTGCAACCATTTCTTTGAATGGACACTTTCGGTAGAGTGATTATCATATACAGTACTTCTCATAAGATACAGATCTTCTTTAAGTAGTGGCCATCCCTGTCATTTCTTTAAAGCAAAAGCCTGTAGATCATTTTTCTTATATAATTTAACAGTGAAGTGGGTTTAATGCTTTACTAAAGAATTATGGGAATTTTTCTAAAACATGAATTTGTCAGGATATAACTATGGTGTCTTTATGGGCAATTTTATTTTGAAACATAGTCCAGTGTGAAATCAGTCTACTTGACTTTAAAATTAAACTAAGCAAGCATATTCTGAAATAATTTTAAAGCACTGTCTCTATCTGCATGCCCTTTTTCTGAAACTAGAAAATGCATCAAGAGGTACATTTAGAAACAGGATTAAATGTAAGTCACTCCATTTTCAGAGTCCCACAGTGACACTTTGCAGGACACATGAAGATACAGTGGTTATTTGTCTTTTTTATCACTAGTTGGCTTAGATTTTTTATTCATATCTGTTACTCCTTTCTGAATTGATCCTAATTGATCATGCCAAAAAGTTATCTCTTTAATAATCACAGAACATAATACAGAGCTGTGTGCTTAATAAGTGATCAATGAAATCATAAATTCGACTCTTAGGATAGGTATAAATTATCCTTGCTAAATTCACTTATCCAAAAAGAGGAATGGCTACAGCTATGCTAAGAGAGACCATTGCTCTTTTTGGGTCATAGATGCCTTCTATTTCAAGATAATAAGAATTAAATGAACTGCAGCAGCCTGAATGTTATCATGCATTTATGGTGCATGAATTTACACCAACATTATTTTTATAGAGCCTATGTCAAACTTGGGAAAATGTTCCAAGCAAGTGAAAGTTTCTCTATGACTTCTTACAAATTAACTAAAGATTTGGATTTTACAAGTGTCCAGAAAAAAACTGGCCCCCAAAAAATTACAAGATGAAGAGAATCTTTAACAGTATACAATGTATTCTTTCAATTTCTCAGATTTATTACATTTGATAATATGATGACATATCTTCTACAATTTAATTGAAGTCGTGGACAATTTGAAAACATAAAATTTCACATTAGTCTTATATCAAAGATCATTAGTATCACACCTTATCAACTGGGAAATTCCATTTAGGGACTTCTATTAACATGTAATACACTTTGTAAGAACACTATCACAAAGCCCATATTTCTCAGAGGTATCTACAAAAGTATAAGAAATACCGTGAAGGGTTTTATTGTTCTTAAAATCCAGATGCATTATTTCCTAACTCTATTTCCTAATCTAATATTTGATAAACATAAGTTACAGGGTACAGTAATGTATACATTGAAGTTTGATTTTTATCACTCTTGGGTAAGTCAAATGAGATAAAATTTAATTTAGAAAATTAAATGCATAAAAATTATTAGAAGATTCAATTTTTAAAAGTCCAGGAGAAAGTTCACTACATAGTTTCTATTCGGTTATCAGGGACTAGAAAGCTATCAGATTTGCAGGAAAATGTCTGTGATCACAGATGTCTATAGCACTTGACAGGAAATTTATAGAAAAAAATAACAAAACCTCAAAGGTACAGAATATTGCTTCCTTTGATGCCCATGGTCTACTTATCATTACTGGAATAATCAGTTTTGTTTTATAATCTTTCACCTTCCAGAACTCATAGAACTTCCACATTTGGTAGAGTTAAAATCAAAATAATGAGACTGGAGGGAAAGTTTGGCCCATTTCTCCCATCAAACAGTCAGCAAGAAAAACAGAAACTACTCTTTCCTGAAGATAGATATTTAATATAGGAAATGATACACCAAAAAAATCCTTTAGAATGCTGGAGAGGTCATGGTAAAAAACTATATATATATATTGCTAGCTCTCGAATTCATTCTTTGATTTTAAAAACTCATTAATTTGCAAAAAAAATACAAGAAAACTTCTGACACTAATCTCAACTGCCTATGTTACCAAACAGGGAAATTTTCAGGAAAATACTAAAGAGCTGCACAAATTAATATCTGCCCAAAACCATGCACATGCATGAGCCTATTGAGGAAAACTGATGGGTTTTTCTTCTTTTCTGCTTTCCAAATTGGCTTTATTTCTCTGTCTTTCAAACTTTTCACCGGCAAAACTTAACCAGAAACTTGCTGGCAAGGCTTCCTGTCCCTAAGATATCAGGAAGTGCTAAGAGACGATGTGTATTTGTTGTCACACACATTCAATCCATTATCAAGTTCTGTTGAGTCTACTTCTTAAACAGATCTCAAATTTATTAAATTGTCTCCATGTCTATCTTTATTATCCAATTACAAGCCAACATTCTTTCTTACAGGGACTATTGCAATGACTGTTAACTGGTCTCTAAATACTTCTAATACTAGATTTGTCTCCCTCACATTTGCTCAGCTGCCAAAGTCATTGTTCTAAAGTGCTTATTGCAATATGTCATGCCACTACCTAAATTACTTTATGTCTTACTGTGCATTCAAATAATATCAAACTCTTCGGATAGTTCCAGCAATAAAGAAATTAGCATTCATTAAGTAGTTACTATGTGCAAGAAATATACCATGTGCTCTCTATTTGGTATCTCATTGAAGTATTAGAAACACCATGGGAGGTGGATATATTTATTATGTTCATTTTATCAATAATAAATTAAAACAAAAAGTGATAAACAACGAATGGCCACTCAGAAAGTTAATATGAAAACTCGTGATGGTCTGTGCTGCATTCCCAAGCTAGCTACTGGTCATTCTTCGAAATTCATTCTCTTTTCCCTCACTCACAATGTTCCAGACCCAATTGATTACTTTTATTTCTTTGAGCATACTGGTGTCTATCTTGATATATTGCCTTGCACGTGTTATATCTAATCTGTGAAATAGTTTCCTGCTATTATTTGTAGAACTTATTCTTCAAGTCCTGATTTAAATATCTCCCAAGATAAGACTTTTAAGACTATTCTATTTATAGATTTTTTTTTACCATTATTTTCTGTGTATCTTTAAAAAACATTTCTATACTTGTCAAAAATTTTATTATATATTCTATTGGTAACTTATTTTCTGTTCCTCTGGATGAATTCTAAGTTGCAGAATCTGTTTCTAAAACACCAGAAATTTTGTATCTTGACCAACGTTTTGTTCAATGTGGTCACTCAGTAAATATGAATGAACAAATGGAGATCTCAGCTGCTCGTTTGAAAATTATACACAATTTACAAAAGCAACTATCAAGTCATTCTTAGCGTTACACTAATGTTCTATGTCGAATGCCCCAATTTCTCCAACAACTGCTCTTCTCAAGAAATGAAACGGGTTTGCCTATTTTCTGACAGTTACTCAAATTTAAGCCACAAAACATTCTATTCACCTATTCATGAATGGTAGATTATGGAGCTCTTCCTGGTCCCAACCAGGTGAATTTAATAGTTCAAACATAGTGGGGAGCACCAACTCTGGAATGGCCTCTATGACAGCTGCTAGGAAGATGTGACTGATGTGACTATTGAACACTTGAAATAAGGCTAGTCTGGATTGAAAAGTTGTACAAATGTAATATACACAACACAGGATTTCCAAGACCTTATGTGAAAATAAAGCAATATACACTATAATATCAATAATTTTATATTGATGCATGTTGAAATGATAATATATGGTACATACTGAGTTAAGTAAAATATACTACTGCATTAATTTTACTTGCTTATTTTAAAAACCATAGCTTATATATCTGAAATCCGTGTCTTGTCATATAATTCTGTTAGCCAGTTCTGGAACAGCTTGTTCCAAAGGTTGTCAGTTCTATTAAGTTCTTTCCCTGCATTTATTTTTCATAAATTGAGACATTTGCTGAAGTTAATTACCCTAAACAAGTGACCCCCAGCAGATCACAACTCAACAAAACCTGTGACACTAAAGAATTTGTATGTGGCTTCAAGAGCTACCTCAGGCATGCCACAACCTCACCACATTTGATTTTGTTTTGTTTATTTCCTTAGGAAATATTTTGTTCCACATAAAAGTTTAACTCTTTACCTCCCATCATCTGAGTTCTCATGGTCAGAAATCATTTGATGTTGACATGTATCATATCCATTCTATGCCTATGGAGGATATAACAATATGTTCAACTGGAAAATGGAAAAGTAACCTTGATGGATTTATCTCATCTCAACAGTATGTCATTTTGATATAAAATATTTAATTAGTTTTTCTATAGTCATTCCTCTACCCACAGCATTTTGTTTTGTATTGCTTTGATTTAAGCCAGGTATTACAATTACTATTCTGCTGCATTTGTTAATTTTTGTAGACAGTCATTTTTAAAAATAAGGTACAAATAATATATTTATTATTTTGCCCAAGCAGCATATTTCAGGAATTTTATCTGAAATAAAAATAGACATGTCAGTATGAAAAGATATGAACATACGTAACGGGTGTATTTTGACATTATTTCCAAGTGTTACACATTGCAGTATTCTCAATGTTATTTATGTGAGATGATACCATACTGCTGGGTAACTCCATTATTTTTTTACTTATCAAAATGCCGCATATATCTATCACAATCAATGAACACTTACAAAAATCTGCACAGTATAAATGTACAATTGTTTATTCAACTCTTATATTTTCAATTCTTTCTTGCTAATAGTATGCACCAACTTGGCTAAGCTATGGCATCCAGTTACTTGTTCAAAGACTGTTTAGATGATGCTTTTTCTGGAAGTATTTTTTACATGTAATTAATATTTAAATCAGTAGACTTTTAATAAAGCAGATTACTCATCATAATATGGATGAGACTCATCCCATCCATTGAAGCCCTTAAGAGCAAAGATTGAAGTTTCCCAAAAGAAGAAGGAATTTGGCTTCAAGACTACATTAGATCTTATCTGAATTTCCAGCTGGCTGGCTTGTACTACATATTTTGAACTTGCTAATGGCCAATCTTATGAGCAAGTTCCTTAAAATAATAATTTTCAAAAAGACTCTCTCCATTTTTCTCTCTTGCTCTCCACACACACACACACACACACACACACACACACACACACACACACTTAATGTTGGTTCTGTTTCTTTTTTTGGGGGGGGAATCCCAACTAATATTGCTATTTATTATTATCTCTATAATTTTAAATATATGTCTTAGTTTCTTGAGGTGGGGGATGAAGTTTGGATAGTTTCACCCAGAGTTGTCTTAAGGTATGATAAAAAGTTTTCATAATTATATTTAGGTTTTAGAACTATTATTTCAACCACAATAAATAAAACATGTTGTATTTTATGGGGCTAGATCTAAAGATCAATTAGTTTGACACGCTAAAGGAAGAGTGATATTGTTCGTTATAGGAAGACCATATGGGGTGTTCAGAAATGAGATATATAACTTTCCTTTTTTTACATGAAAATAATTATTTCTAGTGACACTTTGTTTTTTAACTGAGTTTCACTCTGTTGTCTAAACTAGAATGTAGTGGTGCCATCTCAGCACGCTGCAACCTCCGCCTCCCAGGTTCAAGAGATTCTCCTGCCTCAGCCTCTCGAGTTGTTGGGATTACAGATGTGCACCACCACACCCAGCTAATTTTTGTATTTTTTAGTAGAGATGGGGTTTCACCATGTTGCCCAGGATGGTCTCGAACTCCTGACCTCAGGCAATCAGCCCACCTTGACCTCCCAAACTGCTGGGATTACAGGTGCGAGCTACCGCACTGGGTCTACAGTGACACATTTTAAGGTATGATCAAAATAGTGAGTGGTTACAGAGGAGAAGATGAATTATCTGTAGAAATACTTACATATCCCTAAAGAAGACTGGATTGTTTTCAGAGAAAGATGAGACCAAAAAATGAGGACAATGAACAGAAAATTGTTAGGCAACAGTAATGGGAGGAGTCAGATGTAAATACATCAAATTCCAAATTCACAAATGAGTCTAGTATAACAGCAATGTGAAAGATAGTAAGCAGCATATATAGTAGGGTACTGCCAGAGAAACAGAAATGCTATCCTTACCCACGAGTTTGGTTCCAATGACATTCAGTAAGGAAGAAAGAAGCCTTCCTCAACAGCTTGATTCTAGAGCTGATTTTCATATGAGACAGTTGTTAAAAACTGTCTGCAGACTCTTTATGGATGACTTAAATACACCATACCATGAGTCGTCATTATGGATCACATGGGTGAATTTTGAAATCGATGTTGAATAAATATTGGATAAATGAATAAATCAATGAACTTATACTGCCACAAGTTTATCCATTTTAATCTATTAATTGTATTAAGTTATCTCTTTGATATTTTAATATTCCTTTTATAATTTAGTAATATCATTATTGTACAAATGACTGAAAGGATTTGAAAGTGGCCTGACTTTGGAAACTCTCTCAAATAGGTACCCAGTAAGTACCTGGTAGCTATTCATATTTAATTGGATTTTAAATATGTAATGAGAATCTATAAGAATTTAGATGATTTAGCTAACTTGGAGGATTCCTGATATCTTAAAGTATAGATATTGAAATGATTTACTCTAATTGTTGTGCATATGCACAGTAATGTGTAAAAATACCCGTTAAAATATGAAATAAATCGTTACAAATTTCTGAAATTTAAATTCCGTATGCTTGAGAATAGTAACTTTGATTATACAAAATGTAAACCATAAACAAAATTAACAAATATGTTTCTTAACCTTCAGTAAGATTTTTTTTTATGATGGAAATTGAAAGCACATAGTAGAATCTGAGTGTGAAAACAGTTCAAAGATTTCCATCTGTGTGATTTTGAGTAAATCTGAGCTTCTCTCTGCCTTTGTTTTCTCATAGGCTGAATGGTGCTAATAATAAAATTATTTTTCAGTGACTTAAAGTATATAAAGAAATTCAGATAGATCCTGGAACACAGTACTGTGTTTTACTGAGTATTAGTTATTTTATGTAGTTTTGAAAATAAAGTATGTTTAAATTCACCTATACCATTACTATATTTGTGTCCATCATAGGATTGTTGTATCTAAGGGACTATAAATCTCAAATTTATTTAACAAGAAATTTTGTTCCATAAACATTAGTAGATTTAAACTAAGAATTAATGGAGTCCAAGAACTTGAAGGGATGCATTCAGTTTTAATCACTTACAATGCTTACCAAAATAAGAAAGCCCACATTAAGCCAATAATCATCATGTTTCTAGTGAAAATAATATTAATATAAAGAATGGGAGACTGGCCAGGTGCGGTGGCTCATGCCTGTAATCCCAGCATTTTGAGAGGCCAAGGCGGGTGGATCACCTGAGGTCAGGAGTTCAAGACCAGCCTGGGCAACACGGTGAAACCCGGTCTCTACTGAAAATGCAAAAAATTAGCTGGGCGTGGAAGTGTGTGCCTGTAGTCTCAGCTACTCAGGAGGCTGAGGCAGGAGAATCGCGTGAACCTGGAAGGCGGAGGTTACAGTGAGCTGAGATCGTGCCACTGCACTCCAGCATGGGCGATAGAGCAAGACTCTGCCTAAAAAAAAAAAAAAAAAAAAAAAGAATGAGAGACATGCAAATAAATAGGGGAAGGAGGAATTAGAAACACAAGAGGAAAACCTAAACTATATACTATTTCATTTTCACATCCTTAAAGTACTTCTTTTAGCTACAAAGTTATTTAATATAAAACTTTCTTAAGAACTTGTTTGTACCAGTACTATGCTGTTTTGTTTACTATAGCCTTGTAGTATAGTTTGAAGTCAGGTAGCGTGATGCCTCCAGCTTTGCTCTTTTTGCTTAGAATTGCCTTGGCTATTCAGGCTCCTTTTTGTTTCCCTCTGAATTTTAAAATAGTTTTTTTTTTTTTTTTTTCCCCTGGTTCTGTGCAGAATGTCAATAGTAGTTTAATAGAAATAGCATTGGACTTATAAATTGCTTTGGGTAGTTTGGCAATTTTAACATGAACAGAAAACCAAATACCTCATGTTCTCACTTATAAGTGGGGGCTAAATGATGAGAATACATGGATACATAAGGGGAAACAACATACACTGGGGCCAGTGAAAGGCGGAGAGTGGGAGGATGGAGAAGATCAGGAAAAATAACCAATGGGGACTAGGCTTAATACCTGAGTGCTGAAATAATCTTTACAACAAAACCCCATGACACAAGTTTACCTATGCAACAAACCTGCACATGTATTCCTGAACTTAAAATAAAAGTTAAAAAAAGAACTTTTTTATATAAAACAGCTAAGTAAAGAGAAGAAAGAATAACTTTTTAGAAAAATGTGTTTACTAAGGTATAAACACTGCCAACTTGCAATTATTGTTCTTTGTCTCAAATTTACTTGCCAAGATGCCGAAAGGCTTCAAAAGTTTCAACTGTGCCAAATATTTATAAATGCAAGGGACAACACTATTAACGATTCTCTCTCTTTTAATTGTGAATAATAGAGTCAAATATTTATCGCAAAGACCAACATGTGAAATTTGGATTTAGGAATTTTCAGTAGCAGAGTAATAATTGTCAGAACACCATTATTTTAAAACTTTGAAAGTGAGTAAATAAAAATGAAAATAGTCACATAATATTCAAAAAGACACATTCAGTCATGTGGGATGAGGGTACATTCTTTTACATGTGAAGGTTCCTCACACATTTAGAAATCCTTATTACCTATCATATCCCCACCTTCCTCTCCCATCTATGGCTAATTTTTACGTTTGCAAATTAAGTAGCTCTCTTTTTCCAGTCATTCCTCAGATACCTGTGTTAGATCCTCACTCTGGCTCTCTATGATTGAATTGCTGTTATATCTTTCCAAGATGTGCTGCACAAAATTAAACATGTAATACAGTTATAATCTCACATGTGTAAGGCAAAAAATGCTAATAGCCTTATTCCAATAAAAAGATGAAGACAGACAAAGATTATTTTAAGTAGTTTTTTAGGGTAAGATCTTACTGTCATTTCCCTTGAGCATTAAGCCAGTGAAAGCATTATGCATTGTTATCGGCTTAAGGCAGAGGCGTCAATTCATTTTAGAACCATGATTAGAGGAAGTTAGAGTCATTCATATGACTTTGCTTACTTTGTTTTATCGTAAATCTTATTTGATAATTTTGCTTAATATAGATTTCAATTACTCTAGACTACTTTTCCTCTGAAAATCTTCAAAGTTTCCTCATTGCAAGTACATTATAAAAAAGATAAAATGGAGTATCTGTCATAATAAGTATTTTTACTTGCAAATGATATAAGAGCTTATGTAGAAAATCTTGTGAAATGTATTTTTAAAATGGAAATAATAAACAAGTTTGGTAAAGCTACGAAATGTGAGATTAATATGCAAAGCAACTATATTCCATATACAGTAATGAACAAATGGAAATTGTAAACAACATTTACATTAGTATCAAAAATATAAAACACTAAGGGAAAATTTTCACAAAAGATGTGAAACAACTGTAGACTGCAAAATACAACTAGTGCTGGAAAAAAATAAAAATAAAATAAATAATTGGAGAGACATACTTTTTCTTGGGTTGCAGAGCAATACCATCAATGTGTCAAATATGAACTCATTAATATTATATATTTGATGGCATAATACTTAATTTGTTTAATTTGTACTCAGGGACCAAGTTGCCTTCTCATTATTTATCAATAAGAAAATTGTGACTTCTGACACAAGTTAGTCATGTTAAAAGTATATGTCTATCAAAATTTTAAAGAGCAGAATTTGGAATTCTGGGCTTTGATAATGTTTTCCTCTCTTCAAACATTATTCCAGAAATTCATGGTCCATTCATGTTTGACTGTTTTATTCCAGGTGTTTCATTTTTCTACAGAAGTATCAAGAATTTGTAGGTTTTCACGGATTTTTAAAAAAGTTTAATCTTGTTTTATCTTGTAATCTAAGAAGAGAATATACTTTCAAGTTGATATGATATATGCAATTTCTTCTTTCTTCCTTCTTTCCTTCCTTTCTTCTATCCTTTCTTTATCAAATGCTACAACTTCTTAGTGAAAAAAAGCAACAAAAAAAAAAAAAAAAAAAAAAGAACCTCGTTTATTCCCTCCAAAATATGAACACATTTTGTTTTTGTTTGTGGTTCATTCCTACTGTTTAAGCCTTTTTATAAAAAAAAATTCTTAACCAGTACTGAGGAATACCAATAGTGACAACATGCTGTATCTTCCAGTTAGAACACTCTTACTTCTGTGAAATATTACTCATGTAAATGATCACGTGAAAAACTGGAATTTTCTGTCTACAGAAGATATCATTTGGAGAGACAGAAATATTCAAATTTATGCTTAGGAATGAAAAAATGACAGTTAAACTTAAGGATTTAAGCTAACACAATATTTCCTTCAGATACAACCTGTTAGAAATCATAGTAGTTTAAAAATGTTTGTTGTGTTTTTTAGAGTCCAGAAATCATTGGGAAATGATAAGACAGACAAGTTTCTCCATGATTTTTTTAAAGCTCTGAATTGAGCCTGAGTATTAAAGACAATACATACATCATTGATACACAAAAATAATCCTTAATGATATCATTTTTCTGTTATATTTATTTCTTCATTAAGCAATGCTCTGGTCTATAATGCAGAATTCATGATAATTTTCTCCCAGGACATGGTGCAAAGTATTACATTTTAAAAATCCCATTCAAAATTAGTAAAATAATTTTTGTGTGAAATAGTTTGGTATTTTAGTTCAATATGTCAGTCCCTTTCGCTTCTTTAAATAGAATAAATTAAACTGTGCATATGTGGATCACACTGAAGGTCAATTTCTGCAGATCATAGAGCAGATATTTCAATTTATTACCCCATGATAAAAGAAAGTGAAACAAGAGAGCTTTTTGGTGCGCTTGCTTAATTCCTTTTACTCAGAATTTTAATCCTGATTTCCCCAACATTTAGTTCAATGTTTATATCCTTCTGTTTTCTACTATATTAACTTCCCTCATCCAGAGCAACAAAATTCCTGTGCTAATTGCAAGAAAATGACTAGGCAATTATTAATACTAGCTCTTCAATACACCTACTTGATTGCATCCCACACACAAGCAAATAGAAAACTTAAGACATCTACATATTAGTATACTTTTCTAAAATTTTTAGTCATGGAGTTTATTATTTATAAGTGAATTTTAATCTTATTCATTAGGGTAAATACTTCCAAATGATGAAATTTGCATTGACTTACATTCCCTCAAATGATAACATTACTTATTGAAAGAGCATATTTTGTTTCTTGAAGACCAATTCCAATGCCTCCTCCAAAACAAGGTTATCTAGAAAACACATTTTAATGTAAGCTTAAAACAAGGCAAGTCAACTTAAATGAATGTGAAAACTTTCAGGCAATTACAGTTTGGTTTGTTTAGTGAGCATGAGTCCAGAGCAGCTGTGCCAATGTTTATTTTTGCAGCTCACATAAAAGCAACAGAAATTTGACGTTATTGAGAGTTTCAGGTGATTTTTCTATAGCATTAATATTTTGAGCTTTGTTTTGTTCTGCTCTTTTTTGCTTTGATAGCATATTTAGGATGAGCTAAAATTTACATTATTTTCTTGATACGTATGACTAATAAAATATGACTGGAAGAGAAAATAGTTTTGAAAATCCTCTTCAAAAAGTGTTATACTGTCTTGGTTGTATTTATAATGTCACCATATTCTTACAGGCCATATTCTGCTTTTAATGATGACTCTTTCACAACTTCCTCATTTAGTCTTTTATACCATAAAGATATAGACAAATGATAGATAGATATGCTATAAAATTTATTTTTAAAATCCTGTGATACATAGAATCACTGATTTAACTCTCTTGCTTCTGAAAATCTCCATCGAATGATGATAGTGAGAATTTTTAAGAGGTGACTACAGAAAGAAAACAAAACTATCAATGAGAACAGTAAAACATTGTCAAAATCTAGAAAGCATATCTAATCTAGAAAGCACAAGAAAGTGGAATCTTAAATTGATAGTGGAGAAAGCCAAGATGCTACCTGATTTGCACAATAAAATTTGCAAAGGCTAAGGAATTAATGGCCTCAGATTTACCTGAAAGGCCAAAGTGTGGCAGCAGTACGGAAGATAAGGTGAATATGAATAACTATGAAAGAAGAATCCAGAACCTCAGACCATTTGCCCCATTCTGCACCCTGAGGCCCTTCTCTTCACCCTGTCTAAGGTCAGTCTCTGGAGTGAAGGCTGTCAGGGATGGAGGAGAGAAATGGTACCATACTGCACACAAGGCACGAAGTAGAAATCTGCTAGGACACAGTGTACATGTGTGCAGTCTGTGCCCTGCAAGATGTAACCTGCAGAACAAAAAAGGGACCACAGAAGTCAGGGAATTCCACATTCCTTTGCTCATAGGCCTATGTTTGCACAAATGTGGCGTCCTGTTTCTAATGCAAACATTGTGCTGTATAAGGTGATATCTGCAAAAACCACATACTAAATATTGGGATTTCAGATTCTCATTATCCACTTTCCTCCAAAATGAATACTAAGACCCAGATTTATAAATCCAGTAAGAAGAGTGAAAGTTTCTTTTGGAGGCAAAATTTTTATTAAAAAAGTTTTACAACAAAACCCCAAGCAAACTAACAAAAGCATTGTTTCTGTACAAATGCATACATCTATAATTTAAGGGAAAAAGAGAAATGAGTAATCAGCAATTATTTAGACACAACCTCGCAACATTAATACTGTTCATTCCCACACTTCTCATGAACATCAATCAGTAAAACACCAGAGCTCTTGGTTTATATACTGCATTAATTTCATTTCATGTACTTTGTAGAATTTTCTGCTCCTGTAAGAGTTATCCTTGCCTGGTGGCCCAAAGACTAAAGAGAAAAGTCTTATGGAAATTGTGTGTTTGTGTGTGTTTTTGTGATGTGTGAGCGTGTGTGTAATTGTATTATGTTGCCTTATTTTACACCGATTTCATTAAGAATGAGTAAAATTCAAATTGTGTGAGGTTATGTGTAGTTGTTTATTTTCCCAAATGTATATAATAAATTACCCAGTTATGATGAAGGCTGTTATTGACTAATGATTAGAACCACCAATTATGTGATAATTAGAAATAAATTTAAAGAAAACTACTTAACTAAATAACACATGTGAGAGAGAAAAGATATCTAGTGACAAAGAAAATTTCTCATGTATTTTGTTTCTTACTTTTTCCTGAATTGTGTTTACTTTATATATTGAGTTTAAAATCTTGTCCTGTCTTATTCCCAAAGTCTTTTCTGAACTTCATATTTTGTATAGAGAATAAAGGAAGAAAACTTATGTTAAATAGAAGCTCCTTCTCTGACTTAATAGATAAATGACTCTGTTTTCTCGATAGAAATGATACTCATAGATGGTATTCATGGCTCAGTGCTCAAGTACTATGCTTTCCAGTGTATATATTCAGTAATTCATTGTATTTTTGCTCCAAAACTTCATGCTAGCTGCAGTTTTAATCGCTATATAATTAAATTAAATATTAATTGGATCAATGGAAATAGAGTTTTTTTTCCTGTGCAGAACTATCTGAATGCTTAGTAATAACTCACTAAATGTAAGTTATTTTAAAACATTTGTGTAAAATTAGATGTGGGAGAGTGCTAGGGTCTGAATGTTTGTATCTCCCCCAAATTGACATGTTGAAATCCTAACTCTCAAGGTGATGATATTAGGAGGGTATTAAGAGGCAGAGTCCTCATGAGTTTATGCCCATTTTTATAAAAGAGACCCCTGCCAGGTGTGGTGGCTCACACCTGTAATCTCAGCACTTTGGGAGGCCCAGGAGCACAACACTTGTGCTCAGGACTTCCAGACCAGCCTGGACAGCATAGTAAAACCCTGTCTTTACAAAAAAAAACACAGAAATTAGCTGCTTGTGGTGGCACGGGCCTGTAGTCACAGCTACTCAGGAGGCTGAGGTGGGAGGATTGCTTGAGCCTGTGAGGCAGAGGTTGCCGTGAGCTGAGATCAGAGCACTGTATTGGGTGGCCTGGGTGACAGAGCCAGACCCTGTTTCAAAAAAGAAAAAAAGACAAAAAACAAAAATGAGGCCCCAGGGAGCTGCCTCATCCTCTTCTACCAAGTGAGGACACAGCAAGAAGAAGATCTCAAGGGAACGAGGTCTCACCAATCTGCTAGCACCTTGATCTGGACTTCCCAGCCTCCAGAACCATAAGAAATAAATTTATATTGTTTATAAGCTACCTAGTTTATAATATTTTGTTACAGCAGCCCAAATGCTCTAAAAGAGATAATGTTATAAGTTTTGTTGAGGTGATCTTAGAGGAATTGATACAAATCTAGAATTATTTTGTAAATAGTTTTCTTGAAACTGACTTCTTGCTGTGTTTAAAAAGAGAAAGAGAAATTTTGGCTGTTGTATTAATAGTATTGTTTTAAAAATGGAAACATTGCTCAATTTCAGCAAAAGGAGCCAAATATTTTAGATTACAACAAAATATAGTAAAATAGTTGTGATCCCGATTTTAATGTCCCCCTTTTTACATAGGATAAGAAAACTCTTTTTATATTTTGAAAACACCAGATTTGGCAATACTTGTTTGCACAAATGTTTCTGTTTAGCCAAAGGATTTAGATATCTCTTGAGGAGTGTAAGATGTTGGCATAAAGCTTTACTACAGCCTATGATTTGGCTTTTGTTAAGTATTTCCCCGATGCATGTAGAGAGGCATGTATATAGGGAAATGAAGAAGGCATTTTAGTCCTTGGCAAATAAAATAGTTGATAGCTGACTTCATGGTTTTTGTCAGTTCTTCATATCATCCCAATTAGAAAGTAAACTATTATACATTGAGATTTGTTTTCAGCCCAATAATATCAGGCAACATTTTTAATGAAATTGCTACTTGTGTATTTCCTCATTTGTAAGATTTGTTCATAAAATTGTAGCTGATGATTTTTTTTCCATCAGTCCCAACTCTGTGTCTGGAAATATAAGTGTCAAGTGGTAGACAAATCACCTTAAAACTGACAATTATCTCCTTAGCAGTACAGGTATAAATTCAGAAAAACATATTTTGGGTAACTTCATCTAGCATATTTCACCTAAAAGTTCATAAAATGCTTTTTGAAAGCAATAAACTAATATTTATTATCAGTAAATTATTTTGCATTATTATGTATTGTATCTTGGATAAAAGGAAATCTTTGGGTCTTTTTTGCAAGATGGATCTAAAGGATTTATTTGAAGCGTTTTTCAAATTTCATATGTGAAAATTTTGTCCACAGTTTTCTTTACAGAAAATAAAATTTGGCATAAGAGAAATACTGGGCTAAAATCAATTACTCTAAAAATGACCCAGGAAACAAAAGTTGCTGTTTGGACCTAGCTCATACAGGGATTGGAGGATTCCTAGCTCTAGTATGGCTGAGTAAAATCCTATTTAAACCTATACTGTGACAAACAATGACAATTAATCCTGTACAATTATGAAAATAAAAAAAAACCTGAAAGTACTGAAAGAGAACAAATAAGTCAGGAACTGAAGGGATTTTTCTTAGTCTGTTTTGCTACAAAAATACCACAGACCAGGTAATTTGTAAAGAACACAGACGTATTAGCTCTTGGTTGTGGAGTCTTGAAGTCTAAGAGGTTGGAACTGGCATCTGGTAGGGGCGTTTCTGCTGTGCCATAACATGGTGGACAGCATCACATGTTGAGAATGCA
The DNA here is from genome assembly GCF_002776525.5 of Piliocolobus tephrosceles. Taxonomy (NCBI): domain Eukaryota; kingdom Metazoa; phylum Chordata; class Mammalia; order Primates; family Cercopithecidae; genus Piliocolobus; species Piliocolobus tephrosceles. The sequence continues at coordinate 13,046,798 of NC_045451.1, forward strand.
AGAGTAATAGACCCAGAGAAAGCTCACTTTTATAACAAAGCTACCTCCATGGTAACAAACCCACTCTTCTGATAGCAACATTAATCCATTTATGAGGACATTGTTCTCATTAATCCATTAATCTACTCAGGAGGCAGAGCCAATATTATTCCATTCACGAGGGCAGAGAGATTAAATTTCCAACACATGAGCCTTTGGGGAACACATTCAAACCACAGCAGGAGTTAACACTTGGAAGAAGAAAATAGCACATGTGAGTTTCTGAGTTTGTTAGACATACCACCATGCAGGAAAACCCGCAGGTGTGCTGAGGTGATGGTGGTGGGCTTCTAGGTCTCTGATAGAACACTCACAATAATACTTGCATGGAGAATAAAAGGAGATGGTTCAGAGCAACCATGGCCACTGAGATGTGAAAGGAAAAACTCCAGGAAGGCAAGAACCAGAGAAGCAGGGGTATAATTGTACCACAAATCATTGGATTACGGCTGAATCACACATGCATAGTAAAGGACCTAAGTAGTTCACCTAAAACTAGAATAATTCCAGTGGAATGAAATGCCATTCATTGCAGAAGGAAGAATTTTGAACTTTTATTTCAGCTAAGTTCTATAGCTACTTTAAAACATAGCTTTTATTGAAGGAATATAACAAATCTATTCCCAATGTCCAGGGAACAATCCAAAATTCTACAAAGAAACAGAAGTATATAAGAAAAGATCATCAGTGGTGACCAACATAGAGATGCCTCTGATGCTGTAATAACAGAGAAGGGTGTTTTACAGAGAATGAGATGATACTCAAAGATTTAAAGAAAGTCATGTTTCTCATGAATGAAAAGTAGGTTATCTTAGGAATGAATAAGAAATAATATAATAGACCCAAAATAAAAAGTTTAGACCCAAAAATATAATTCGAAATAACATAAAAATTACTTCATTAGCTTAAGATCAAAATGGATAAAGAGAAGGCAAGAGTAAATTACTTGAAAATTGAATCAGCAGAAAATAAATGTAGAAAAAACAATTAAGAAGGATAAACAAAGCTTCACAAGCACAAGAGACAAGAAAAAAATAAACACATATAGAATTAGAATTCAGATAAAAAGAAAATACTGAAATATTTGACAAAATAATGGTACTGAATTTCCATATTTGCTGAGAAACATAAATTTACAAGTCAAGAATTACAATAAATCACAAGAATAGGTTGAAAAATCAAACAAATAACTAAAAATTCCTAGACACCAAAAACATTCATTCATACGCTAAAACAAAAGAAAATATCCTAAACCAGCCAAAAATAAATTACACATTACATAAGTAAAAAGGAATGATAATTTGAAAGACTGATGATCTAGGTAAAATAAGTCTTAATAGATTACATGTTGTTTTATTTCATTAAGTTGTATTCGCAAATGAGTAAAATTACAGCGATAGAGAACAGATTAGTCATTGCTATGTCTTAAAAGAGAGGGAAGCATTTGACTACAAACAGGGAGAAGGAGATAACTCTTTTGGGGGCAAGGGAATATTTCTGATCCTGGTGATTACATAAATATATGCATGTGTTATAATCTGTAGAACTCTATAACAAAATGTCAAATTTGGCCGGGCGCGGTGGCTCAAGCCTGTAATCCCAGCACTTTGGGAGGCCGAGACGGGCGGATCCCATGGTCAGGAGATCGAGACCATCCTGGCTAACAATGGTGAAACCCCATCTCTACTAAAAAATACAAAAATCTAGCCGGGCGAGGTGGTGGGCGCCTGCAGTCCCAGCTACTCGGGAGGCTGAGGCAGGAGAATGGCGTAAACCCGGAAGGCGCAGCTTGCAGTGAGCTGAGATCCGGCCACTGCACTCCAGCCCGGGCGATAGAGCAAGACTCTGTCTCAAAAAAAAAAAAAAAACAAAAAAACAAAAAAAACAAAATGTCAAATTTATGGCAGGTTAATTAAAGAAAAAAAAAACCTCTAGATTGTCAAAATGGATATATGACTCTTGGTTGTCTGCAGAAATATTTTAAATATAAATATACAGAATTTGAAATAAGTTAACTAGTACATCATGAAACCATAAGCATAAAAAGACTAAGTCCCTATTAAAATACCAGGGAAAGAAATTTCACAAAAATTAATGCCACATGTAACAAGGTATATTCTATAATGGTAAAAGTGCCAAAACATCTAGAAATGGAAAACAATTCTAATTGTACACATGCCTGATAAAGGAGACTTAAAATACATAAAGCAAAATGTAACAGATTAAAATGAAAGAAAAAAAGAGATGATTTCAGAGTCTTAGTTACGATTTTAATATCCTTCCCTACATAAAAACCCTGAACAATAGTACCAACCACCTTGACATAATTGATATTTTAAAACATAACACTAAAAATACTGCAGTATGCAAGTTCTTTGCAAGTGTATGTATTTCATTCCCCAACATTATTCATATGCTACTCCATCTTTGGCTAATGATACCTGTCCTTAATTCCTTTTTAAAAACTTGATGTCATACAGATTATGCCCTTGGACCACAATGGAATTCAATTAGAAATCAATAAGAATACGGTAACAAGAAGAAACATCAACAGCAAAATATATGGAAATTATATAAGATACTTCTAACTAGCCCATAAGTCAAAAATACTTGTGCTAGTATGTTCCTGCATTGCTATAAAGAAATACCTGAGACTGGGTAATTTATAGAGAAAAGAGGTTTAATTGGTTCAGGGTTCTGAAGGCTATACAGGAAGCATAGTGTCATCATCTTCTGTGGAGGCCTCAGAAAGCTTACAATCATGGCAGAAAGCAAAGAGGGAGCAGGCAAATCACATGTTGAAAGCAGAAGCAAGAGCGTGATCGGGGAGGTGCTATGCAATTTTAATCAGATCTCATGAGAACTCACTCACTATCATTAGGACAGTACCAAGGGGGATGATGCGAAACCATTCACGAGAATCCCACCCCCATAATCCAATGACTCCCACCAGGTTCCACCTCCAACATTGGGGATTACATTTCAATATGAGATTTGGTCAAGAATACATATCCAAACTGTATTGATAGTTTAGAAAATATTTCCAAGTGTATGGTAAAGAAACTACAACATTTCAAAATAAATCAGATGCATAATCGATAGCAGCGCTTACAGGAAACTGTATAGGTTATGTGCTTAATTGAAACAAAACAAAGGCCTAAGATCAATAGCCTTAGGTTACACTTTAAAAAGTTTAAATTAAAAAGAACAAAATAGAATACAATGAAGAGCATGAAGCTAAGTGTGCCAATAGATTAGTTCAAACCAAAAAATACACCCATGCAATTGAAACTCCTTTCAAGACACAGAATACTATCATCACTCAAGGAAGCTTTCTCAGATTTCTTCTCTGTCAAAAACCAGAAGCAACCATATCTTTCTCTGAATTTCCCACCATAAATTAGTTTTTCTACATCTAGAACTTCATAAAAATGGAATGATAAAATCACACTTGATATTTAATGTTTCATTCACTCAGCATATGACTTTGAAAATCATCCATTGAAATGTACATTAGTAGTTTACTCCCATTTATCTTTTAGTTGTATTAAATTTCTTGACAATATCACAGTTAAATATACTCCAACTGATGAGAAAAATGAACTGTTTCAACTTTTACCTGTTACAAATTTTTAAAAATACACATATATACATATGTATAAATAAAATATATACACACATACATGTATATGGGGACATAACTTAGAAATAAAATTATGAATTTGCTGGGTTATAAGGCAAATTTGTATCTATTTTATGCCTAAAAAATTTCAGATTTTTTTCTTCTAAGGTGGTTTTAACATTTGATATTCCTCTTCAACAAAAGATGGGTAGTTTATTTCTTCTATCTTTGCCACTATCAGTTGTTCTCTGTCTGATTATATAAGCCATTCTGGTGGGTATGTTTCTGTGTAGTGATATATTTTTGTGAGATTAATTTGATTTTCCCTGATGACGAATGAGGTTGAATATGTGAATGTGCATATTAGTGATCTGTATCTTTATGAAGTGTCTGTGTTGTCCCACACTCTTTATTTGATTGTTTTTATTACTGAGTTGTAGGTGTTTAAAAAATATGTTGTTAGACCAGCCTGGCCAACATGGTGAAACCATGTCTCTACTAAAAATACAAAATTTAGCCAGGCGTGGTGGTGGGCACCTGTATTCCCAGCTACTCGGGAGGCTGAGGTAGGAGAATTGCTTGGCCCCAGGAGGTGGAGGTTGCAGTGAGCCAAGATCATGCCACTGCACTCCAAACTGGGCAAAAGAGCGAGACTCCATCTCAACAATAAATAAATAAATAAATAAATAAATAAATAAATATATGATAAAAATATATATATGATAAATATATATGATAAAAAATAAATATGATATAATATATATTTATATAGAGAATATATATGTATATTCTATATGTATATGTTCTGAAAATGTTTTCTTCTAGTAAATGACTTCACTAATTATGTTCTTAATTACGTTATCTGATTAACAAATGTTTTTAATTTAAAAGAGATCTATGTTACAATTGTCAGCTTGTATGTTTGCTTTGGTCTTTTATTGTGTTTCTCTTCATGTCTAATGTATGAAACCTGTACTTACCCATGTCATAAAAATAGTTCCTTATATTTTCTTTAAAATGTTTCATAATTTTAGCTTTTATGCATGGACCTATGATCTAACTTGAATTAGTTACTGTTTACAGCATGATGTAAGAGTTGAGATCAATTAATACCCAGTTGTTTCAGCTTCCTTTGTTTAAAAAGTTTGTCCTATTAATATTGAATTGTTTTGTCATTGTCAAGATACACATAACATTTTAATTTTGCTAAGAAGCTACTCTTCTAATGTACTCAGCACACACAAAAAAAATCACACTATAAATTTATTTCGTAAACATATGTAACCATATTTTGTCAATATATAATTTCATAAATAATTTTAAAAATTAAAGGTGCTGTGAGCATTTCATTTAAAAAAGATTCGGCCGGGCGTGGTGGCTCAAGCCTGTAATCCCAGCACTTTGGGAGGCCGAGACGGGCGGATCACGAGGTCAGGAAATCGAGACCATCCTGGCTAACACGGGGAAACCCCGTCTCTACTAAAAATACAAAAAACTAGCCAGGCGAGGTGGCGACGCCTGTAGTCTCAGCTACTCGGGAGGCTGAGGCAGGAGAATGGCGGGAACCCGGGAGGTGGAGCTTGCAGTGAGCTGAGATCCGGCCACTGCACTCCAGCCTGGGCGACAGAGCAAGACTTCATCTCAAAAAAACAAAAGAATAGTAATTCTCCAGAATGTGTGTAATCAGTCTTTACTGATAGGCATTTAGGCTTTTCAGTCATTAGTTGTTACCATGGTAAGTGATTTTATGCAACTGTTCTTCTGTGTTTGTGCCAGTATGTTATTAGTTCTTCATTTAATAGAAGATGAATTGATGTCCATATAAAATACCTAATTTCTGTAAAATCTTTGAAATTTACCATAGTAGACGTTGTATCACCCTGCATTCTCACCTATAATGCATAAGAGTGATAGTTTCTTTCCAGTCTATCAATCTATCTTCAAACTTTAGAATTGTTGCCAAGGCAATGGATATATTTCTGATATATTATCTCATTTTATATTTATTTGCATTTCTATTATGAGAAGTAAAATTTATTTGATCTTTTTCATGTTTAAAGAAAATTTTATTTTTAAAATTTTAATTTTAATTGACAAATTATAATTGTATATATTTATGAGGTACAATTTGATGTTCTGATATATGCATATATATCAAATATATATACACACACACATTTTGAAATGATTACATCAAGCTAACAGTATATCCACAACCTCACATATTTATTTTGTTCTGAGAACATTTAAATTACACTCTTTTAGCGATTTTTGATATTTTACCTTTGTTCATATTCATGGGGTACGTGGAAATTTTGTTGTATGCATAGAATGTGTAATAATCAAGTCAGGGTATTTAGAATCTCTATCCCTCAAGTATTTATCACTTTTATGTGTTGAGTACATTTCAAATTCTTTTTTCTACCTATTTTAAAAGAACAATACATTGTTGCTAACTGTAGTCACCCTACTCTTCTATCAAAGATTAGAGCTTATTTATTCTATCTAACTCTTTACCTCCCACCCCACAACCCACCCATACACCCATCCCAGTCTCTGGTATCTATCATTAGATTCTCTACCCTCACATGATCAACTTTTTTAGCTTCCACATATGAATGAGAACTTGCAATATTTGCCTTTCAGTTCCTGGCTTATATCACTCAACATAATGACTTCCAGTTCCATCCACATTGCTGAAAATGATTGATTTCATTCTTTATGGACAAAAAGTATCCTATTGTATATTAATACCACAGTTTCTTTATCCATTCAGCTGTTGATGCATACTTAGGTTGATTTAATATCTTTGTTATCATGAATAGTGCTACAATAAACATGAGGGTGCATGTATCCCTTCGATACATTGATCTATTTTTATTTGGATGCATAACCAGTCATGAGATTGCTTGATCATAACCAGTCATGAGATTGCTTGATCATATGGTAATTCTATGTTTAGGCTTTTTTAAAAAAAGAAATTTTATTATACTTTAAATTCTGGGGTATATGTACAGAATGTGCAGTTTTGTTACATAGGTATATATGTGCCATGGTGGTTTGCTGCACCCATGGCTTTTTTAAAAAATCTGCATACTGTTTTCTATAGTGGCTGTACTGATTTACAGTCCCACCAACAGCTTATAAAAGTTCAGTTTTCTCCATATCCTTGACAACAGCTGTTATGTTTTTGTCTTTTTTATTGCAGCCATTCTAACTGATGGAAGATGATATCTCATTGTGTTTTTCATTTGCATTTTTCTGATAATTAGTGATGTCGAGAATTATTTCATATAAGTGTTTGGCCATTTGTTATGTCTTCTTTTCTAAATATGATACACCACATCAAAAAACATAAAATCATCTCAATATATGCAGAAAAATGATAAAATTCAACATTGCTTTATAATAAAAACTCTTAACAAACTAAGCATAGAAAGAACATACCTCAACATTTAAAAGTCCATATGATGCATCAACAGTCAACATCACCCCAAATGGGGAAAGTTGAAAGCCTCTCCTCTAAGAACTAGAATAAGACAAGGTGATTCACTTTCATCACTCCTATTCAACATAGTACTGGAAGTGATAGTGAAAGTATCCAGGCAAGAGAAAAGAAACAAAATCAACAAACAAAATTAGTAGCATTTCTTTACATCAATAATTAAATGATCAAAAAAGAAATCAAGGAAGTAGTCCCATTTACAATAGCTACCAGAAAAAAAAAAAAAAAAAAAACCTAAGAATAAGTTTATGGAGGTGAAATCTGTCTACATGGAAAACTACAAAACACTGATGAAAATAACTGACGAGGACACAAACAAATGAAAAGACATTCCTGTTTCTGGTTTGGAAAAACTAATATCCTTAAAATGCCCATACTGCTAAAAGCAATCTACAAATTCAGCACAGTCACTATCATAATATCAATGTGATTTTTACAGAAAGAAAAAATCCTAAAATCTGTATGGCCACAAAAACGAGACAGAATATGAAAAGTAATCATGAACAAAGGAACAAAACTGGAGGCATCACATTATGTAATTTCCAAATATATTATGAGTCTAGGGATTTGATCAGCTTCAGTGAGGAGGAAGTGCATGCTGACAGGTCCATGGGCAGCCATGGGCTGGCCTGGAAAAAGCACCATAAGTTCTCACTTTGGTCTGCAGAACTGGCAGCCCAGCCCCCAAGTTTTAGGCCATCCCAGGCCTGAAGGTGAGGCTTCACTGGGGACTGGGCCCTTTCTACCCAAGAGCCATCAACCTGCCATCCAGGGCACCCAGGCTATTCATGCCAAGAGGCACCTGCAGACCTGTGCCAAGCTGCACTAAACACCCCCTCAGCCTCCCTCCCATGCTTATTGGGACCCAAAGTTTGGAGGCGACCAAGGTGGCAGGGGGCTGGTGTGTTAGCACTGCCCCAAGCACACACACACCTGGCCAGGTCCCAATAACTCCTAGGTTCAGCCTCAATTTTGCTCCAAAATCAGTGCAGGTGCTGGGAGTGGGGAGAGACCAGGGTGCAGGAGCAGGCATTTCTGAGCCCACAAGGGCAGGGCGTCTTCCTGGTGCCTGAGAGCACAGGAATGCCCCAGTCCAAAGCTACGGCTGGGCTGGGAGGCTGCAGCTGAGCCTGGGAGGTTGGTCTCATCCTTCCAACTTGGAAGGGTGTGGGGCTTCCACCTGTTCCTGGCCCCCGCTGGCTCCCACTGGATCCGTGGAGCACAGCCACATCTCCCTTGCTGCCGCTGGCATCTTTACAGCAGCCACTCCAAATGGGCCACTGCTGCCATCACTTATAGAGTGTGTTTATTTAAATTGAGTTAAGAACTTTTAACCAAGTGATCAAGATTTTCTTTGGAGGTCCAGAAAGAGCAACATATGTCTCTTTGAATATTGGAAACAGCTGGGACAGCTATCATATTCTCATGAGTCTCTTTTATCCCATAAGCTAATGAGCTGCAAGTCCTCATATGACATGGTAGTGAATTACCACTTCATCTGGACCAATCTTTATTAAACTGCTTTTAATTTGCAGATACTGTTGTTTGCACACATTTTCATTTAAGTTTAGTGTCATAAATAAGTGCTAAATCACTTCTGGCATCATCAAAGCACTGTTAATTTATATAGTTTTCTTCTTTTTAGGTGGTAAAATCTTCCTGACAATTTCACCTAGCCACATTTCTTCATGCCGTAGCCAAAGTGTTGACACATTCATAGACTATTTCAGACACACTACTGCATGCTGAGCTTACAAGGCAAAATCTCTGCCCTCCAGGAATTGTCCTTTGGTGAGAAAAACAGAATGAATACACAAGTGAATAACATCTGCATTCATTCTTTTTATCATGAATTTTATCAAGTAATTAATGGAATAATAATATTTGTTGAAATGGTATATGTCCCTTACTAAGAACTCCTAATAATATCTTCAGTACCAAATAAGGAGATTTATCATAGTACAAGTCAAGAAAATGAATAGAGGCACAAGAGACTGTTAGCTTTCTAGCAGAAATTTTTCCCCCAGCCCTTCATCATGAGCACACAGTTAGACTGCTTTCTTTGGTCCGTCTTGCCCTCAGGTGTGATCATTTGACCAGCCAACGGAAGGTAAGTAGAAGTGTCTCATTTCTGAAGGAGATCTCTTTAAACATATTATATTCACATATCCCTTTCTTTTTGCTCCCCTGGACATGACAACTGGCCCTCTATCATGTCAATGGTGAGTAAGCTGTGGGAGCACATGGTCCTGAGTCTCTCAGTCAACAAACAGAGAAGAGTGCCACACAGACCTAAGATATCTGCCCTGCCTGCAGCATTAAGTGAGAGAAATAAACTCCTCAGAAGCCACTAGCTTTTCAGTGAGTATTTCATGCCATAGCATCTTAGCTTAGTGCACATTCACTAATACAACAGCAAAACAATAAATTTTATGACAAATATGTTAAACAGTAGTTTCATAGACTGGATCCTAGGACCCATGGTTGAAGTGAGCACTAAATGAGAGGTCAAGTACAGTTTCTCTAGCACAGGCCTATATTTCTTTTTGCAAACTCAATCATAAACATACACTTTTATTTTGTAAATGTGCCAAGAAACATTCTGTACCAATACTATGGGTACTAAAATGCGAGTGAGTTTCATTTAGCCTAGTGTGAACAATGAAAGCCAGGAGTGTATTTGGCAATTAAGGTGAAAATATATAGTATTTCAGTTATATTATACATAAAGTAAAAATAGCAATCCTGACAGTCTTCAGTGGGAAAAGAAATCTAATATATGGATATCATTAAGATTCATACTAGGAAATACAAATGCAATAAAAACTTATTAAGGAAGTTTCATCCATTATTTGTCAGTCATTATTTGTCAATATGTTTTGTCATAGTCCTAAGATTTTTCTGTTCATGCTGTTTGAGGGACTGGCTCCATGATACCACCTTAAAGTGATTGTACTGTAATTGTTCTCTTTATCACTCATGAGATTCAATTTCATGTTTCATCTGCTTCCTGGATTTCCTGTTGCTACATAGTGAAATGTGTTCTGATCTTCTAAAAAATGGATGGATGCCAACTTTACCAAATGCACAGATTTGCAGGATATAATTCATCTATTAAGGGGAAAAAGCTAAAGATTCTAGTAATGGCTTTGTAACTGTAGTATCTCTATACCACTGTAATAAAACTTTGTCAGATAGTTACATGAATGAGTTTATTTTATACTCTAGACTGTGCTGTTTCCTATATTATGTTCTAAAACAAACTATTTGGTAATATATTAGCTGGTAAGTGATCTATCAGGTGATTTCTTCTAAACTTTTAGGATGAATTAGTAATAGAGTAATTCATTATATTATCTAATCTCTTTCTCTCTCTATTTAATTTCAGGTACTTTTGTAAGCATTTAATACTTAATACTCAAGTATCCCTGTCATAAATGTAGCAGAAAATTTTAGTAATTTAGTCAAATTCCTAGTTATTAAAAGACAGAATTACACTTTCAAACCAAGCAATTTGACTCCTGAGCCCATTGTTTGAACATTGTTCCATGTGGTCTCCCAAAGTCATAGTGATTTCATGCCACCCCATCATTTTACTTCAAGGGAAATTAAGGCTCATATAAGATACATCATAACTTTTCTAAGAATGCACAACAATTAAATAATGACAGTTTCGCATCTTAAAGTATTTTGATAAGTCTCCAAGTTCCATAACATAAATTGAAAAGCTAAGTATTGCCTTATTTAAGCAAAACATTTTAAAAATAGTAATTTTAACAAATAATGTAAGCAAAATACTTATTATCATTTACATAGTGAAATGGACTGTAGGACCTGGGATTGCCATGTAAGTATAATACCAATATTTTCACTGAACCTATACCTTACCATAAAATATGAAATCAAGTGGTGTAATAGGTTAAAAGCATTTACAAAATGAAATCTAGGTACTACTATTTCACACAACGAATCCACAGGAAAGGATTCATTTAAAAGATTTAAACTCATCCATGCTTGTTTATTACTGAATGTCTTTTTAGAAAGGACTATCTCAAGATTTAAACAGAATCAGGAAGAAAATATATTACCACCACAAAAAACTATATTAAATTATTTGACATCTACACTGCATGTCTTATTTCTTTCATCTTTTTTCAATGTCTTTTATCCTACCTGGGAAGGCAGGAGGCATCAGATCCACTGCCTAAATAGATTCTAGCCACAGGTAACTAGACATGAACTCCCTTGAAAGTAGTTCAGCCTCTTCTGGTGATTCTAATGTAACCTGACAACTTTTGGGAACATTCTACGTTTATTCCACAGGTGAAGGAGCCAAAAAAGTTACAAGATTCCCCACTTCTCCAAAATGCATGCCTCTGACTACATACTTATCTCATGATCCCTTTCTACAAATTAACTGCTTACAACCATGGGTTCAGGGGAAGGACTCTATACGGGACATATGGCTGGTGTTGTGATCAGGGTAGCAGAGTTAATTGGCCTACAAGTTTAATAATCCTTGGAGGACATTTTAGCCTCAACTGTTTGCAGCTCTGTTTAGAGTACAGAATTGTAAAAAACATTCTGTTCTTCACCAATTGTGTCATTCACCATTTATCAAAGCTGCTAAGCATTCATTCTCAATAGCCTATTATATTCTATTGTATATGTTATAACAAAAAATCTTGTTTTGAAATATTATCTGAGATCAGTATTAAACTCATTATAATTTTGAAGGTTGAAAATATTTCTCCTTTCAATGTTGAAACTAAATATGCTCTTTCCATTCATTGTCAGGCCATTTGCGTATATGTCCTTGTTATTCTCACCTTGCAAAAGCAGAATGGACCCTGTGATGGTTAATACTGAGTGTCAACTTGATTGGATTAAAGGATGCAAACTATTAACGCTGGGTGTTTCTGTAAGGGTGTTGCCAAAGGAGATTAACATTTGTGTCAGTGGGCTGGGGAAGGCAGACCCACCCTTAATCTAGATGGGCACCGTCTAATCAGCTGTCAGTGAATATAAAGCAGGTAGAAAATCGTGAAAAGGAGAAGCTGGCCTAGGCTCCCACTCTATGTCTTTTTTCTGTGCTGGATGCTCCCTGCCTTTGAACATCGGACTCCAACTTCTTCAGTTTTGAGACTCAGATTGGCTCTCCATGCTCCTCAAGCTTGCAGACAGCCTATGGGAACTTGTGATCATGTAAACTAATACTTAATAAACTCCCCTTCATATATATTATAGTTAATAAAGTCCCCTTCATATATATTATATATACCATACAATATATAATATATATCATTTTATATATATGACATATGTATATATGTATCTCCCATTACTTCTGTTCCTCTAGAGAACACCGACTAATACAGACCCTTACTCACAATTTGGTTAGGATATCAATACTGATTAGGCCACCCCACAGCAAGCCTATATATGAAACAGTTTATTGCATGCATAGTTGAGGTCTTTGTAGGTAGCATGGCAGGCCTCCAAAATGGATCAGAAGTGACCTGAGAGAGCAGAAAGGAACACTGGCTAGAGTTCTTACTATGATTGGGTTAGGTGCTGGCTCAGGGTTCCCACACACAGGCAGGGACTTTTGGGTTGAATTTCCTGCCTGAACTAAAAAAGGGAGAATGCAGAGCTTCTTATCAGCTAGTCCCGATGTGGTACAGACTGGAAAAGGTGAGAGTGAGTTTTAAAACTTTACAGCAGTCAAACATGAGAAAGTGGATTTGGATCCCTCATTCCTATTCTCTAGCATTTAAAAATATGCCAGAATTACAAGTACTCTTGATTATATCCCTACCCCTGTCCACAAGGTATGGTAAGTCAACCCTCAGAGTTGCATGTTACAGCAAAAAGGGGCATTCTTAATAATTATATACAAATTTGGCCTCCAATGCATCTCCAAATGCTTGGATAGCTGGGCTTCTCTCCATTAGGACTTCACCTACAAGAAGACTTTGAGGAGGTTCACCAGAGCTTGTCACACTGTCCCTGTTACAACCACCTCTCTCTTTACATGTCACTTGCCTATTCTATCTATCTAAAAATGAAGTTTAGGCAGGGGTTAGAAGTAGGCGGTTGGCAGAGAAATGACTCATAAAGTTAAAATGGATTCTACCCACACATACTCCCTGTGACATTATCATGATTGGGTGCAACATGTCTCCAAGAACTTACAAATTATAATACCAGTGTCATTGTAGATGTCTAGGCTTCTGGGGACCTTCATCATAAAATGGATACTTATGCCCATGCTGTTTGGCAATACATGAATGGGGTCCTATCTCTAATGTCTCTCTGAACCTCCATGATTTTTCCATTGTATTCTCTTAAATTCACAGTCTGTAATTGTAACATTTCTTTCATTTTTCTTCTTTAGCTTTTTCAGGGTGAGTTTTATCTTTCTCTGTCTTATTGACCCTAGTCATTTCTATGACTATTACTTCTCTTACAGCTTATCAAAAATTCCTGTTTATCTTCCTACATTTTCACATCCTATGCTCCACTTACTGTTGGAGGAAGGGTAAATGTGCTACTTGTTCTGTGGTGTTTCCAGGAGACTGTGTGTATTCCCTGCCATCCAAACACGCACACACATGCACACACAACAGTATTCAAGTGCATGCAGCCCTACTGTGCCATCTGCTATGCCTCCAAGGAAGAATGTTGCTTGCTGTGTTAAGGATGGCAATTTTTATGAGGTGGAAATTGGCTTGTTTTTTAACTTTCTTCTGACTTTTAATGTATTCTTTATTTCATACATAGTCTAATAATTAACTTTTTAAACCAAATCAATGTGTTTATATTTTCAAAAATAGTACAAACTAAGGCTAAATTATTAACTATATTGTCCTTGTGTGTGCACTTGAAGCATACTTGGGTGCCATTTTTCATACTGTGTGTGTTGAAGTGACTGTTAATAGGCACAATGAAAATAAAGATTAATCGTTTCAAAACTCATGGAGTCTTCAGAGAATTCACAATTTCTGTTGATTTATTCTTTGTGTTCTTTCTTAAGCACAAACTGTAAGACTTTAGCTATACTTGGAAACTTTTGCTTTTTCTTTATCTTTTATCGTGCATTGTATATGGCATGTTTCTATGTCATAGTCTAAGTAGAAAAGGTCAGATATTTTTAAAGGATTTTAAAATTTTAATGTGTTTTACATAACAATAGAAATATTTCACATGTACAAATGGCTTTAGTACTGTGATTGACATATACACAGACTAAAATGTTGAATCTGGGTCTTTTCACCTTTCCTGCACTTACAACATGACGTAAACATGTTTCACACCCACTAGGAGAGACCCTGGCTTATGTACTGACATGACTCAGATAAATACACAGCCCCCAACTGCTCTGCTTCAGAAGCCATCAAAGCAATTTTAAAATCAATTTGGTATTTGACAGGGAGCCACTGAAGTTCCCATAGGAAAGCAATGACATGCTGAGGCCACTTAGTGTGAATAAAAATTTGACAGCAGCGTTTTGCTGAAGTTGGAAATTCTGCAGCTTTTCTTCCCCCACTAAAAGGCCATATTAAATTGGAACATGATGATGCTCTAACTTAGAGGTTAAAGCAACAAAATCTATTGCCTCAACCTCAGTTGGAAGGTGGTCAGTTGATGGTTTATTTCTTAAGACACTGATTAAATTATTGTCAGAGAACTGAAAGTATGATATAAAGGCAAAGGTTGATTCCAAATTTGTTGCCAACGGTTTGGCATAAGTACAAGGACCGGACCACTGCCATTAAATTTAGTAAAGACCGAATGCTTCAGGACATAACATATATCAAGCAGCAATTTTAATTTAACCATTCTGGCATCATTGATGGTATCATTTAACATGTATTGAATAACAATACTAAGACAATGTCTTTCCTTCTACATAATTTTAAAATTTATATCAATTTTATTTAACTTAAATAAGCAACTAGATGTTTCATAATCAATATCATCACTTGCACCATTAATCCTACTGAATGGTGGAAATAAACCTTACCTACCTAACCTTAGTAATTCTAGTCCCTTTTGTAAAGGAGACTTCAAAAAATTTGTAAAAAAAAAAAAAAAAAAAAAAAATAGAGTTAAAAAAACTATTGACTTTATTTCACAACATAATCTCCATTAAAGTCAGGCATTTTTGTAAACAATAATACAAGCCATTTAGTCTACCCCTAAAGAACTGAGGGTCCTGGGAATTTAATCATTAACTATGCAGTCAATGCATTCTTTTTAATGGAAAAAAAGTGGGCTCCCCTTAAAGACTGTTTAAGATTGTGAAACAAAAATAAGTCAGAAGGAACCAAATCAGGACTTTAAGGTGGATGCCTAATAATTTCTCATTGAAAATCTGGCAAAACTGCACTTGTTTGATGAAGGAATGGACAGAAGCATTAGCATGGTGGAGAAGGACCCTCTGGTAAAGCTTTCCTGGGCATTTTTCTACTAAAGTTTTATCAAACTTTCTAAAAACAATCTCATAATAAGCAGATGACTACCAATCACTTTTTTATCTCTATTGTTTTACCTATTCTTAGACTTTCATAAGAAGAGAATGATATAATATGTGACTTTTGGGTCTAGCTTTCTCTTAGCACAACATTTTTGAGGGTTATCCACTTTGTAGTATGTATCAGTACTTCATTCATTTTTATGGCCTGATAATACTACATTGTGTGGATATAATATATTTTGTTTATCCATACATCTATTGACAAACATGAGGACTATTTCCACCTTTCTGTACTCAGTAGTGCTTCAATGAATATTTGTATACAAATATTTGAGCACCTGTTTTCAGTTTATGTGTTGATTAGCCATTTGCATATAATTTTTGGAGAAATGTCCACCAAAGTCCTTTGCTTGTTTTCATATTGGGTTGTCTTTAGGTTGTTGAGCTGTAAAAATTCCTCATATATTCTTTATACTAGATCCTTATTAGATATATGACTGGCAAATATTTGTTTTTCTATTTTGTACTTTGTCATCACTTTATTGATGATATCTTTTGATAAACAAAACGATCTTTTGTATTTTAATTTATCTATGTGTTCTTTTGTGGTTTGTACTCTTAATGCTGTATCAAAGAAATAATTGTCAAATCAAGGTCAAGAGGATTTACTCCCATGGTTTTTTATGAGAATACTGTAGTTTTACTTCTTATATTTGGATGTTTACTTTTAAGCTAATTTTTGTTTATGGTGTGAGGTAAGGGTCTCTTTTCATTTACTGACAGGTCAAAATCCAGTTGTTCCAGTAGTATTTATTAAAAAGACTTGTTTCTCCTTGAATGATCTTGGCACCTTTGTTAAAAACAATTGGCTGATCATGGGCACGGCGGCTCATGCCTATAATCCCAGCACTTTGGGAGGCTGAGGTGGGTGAATCATGAGGTCAAGAGATCAATACCATTCTGTCCAACATGGTGAAACCCCGTCTCTACTAAAAATACAAAAATTGGTTGGGTGAGGTGGTGCAAGCCTATAATCCGAGCTACTCAGGAGGCTGAGGCAGGAGAATCACTTGAACGTGGGAGGCAGAGATTGCAGTGAGCCAAGATCGTGCCACTGCACTCCAGCCTGGCGAAAGAGTGCAACTCCATCTCAAAAAAGAAAAAAAATAAATAATTGGCCAAACATACGTAGATTTATACGTGGACCCCAATTTTATTATACTAGTCTACTTGCCTATACTCATGCCATTACAATATTGTTTTGATTATGGTAATTTTTAAAATAATTTTTGATCTCAGAATGTATGAGTCCTTCAAATTTGTTCTTTTTCAAGGTTGTTTTGGCTGTTATGGGCCCCTTAAAGTTACATATAAATTTGATAACGAGTTTTTCCATTTATGCAAAAATATCACTGGAATATTGACAGAAATTGCACTGAAACTATAGCTCACTATAGCAGTATTGTCATCTAAAAAATAATATCTTTCAATCCATGAACATGAGATGTCTTTCTACTTATTTATGCCTTCTTTAGTCTCTTTCAGCAATGTTTTATAGTTTTCAGTGTACAGATTTTTCACCTGCTTAGTTAAGTTTATTCCTTATTATTTATTTTTATAGATGCTATTACAAATTGAATGTTTTAAAATTGTTTTTAAATTGATTTTTGTGTTGAACTTGTATCTTGCTAATTTGCTAAAACTTTGCATGTGGAATATATATCATTGACCTCCAATCAATAGCTCACAGATACATAAAGACAGCTAAACACACTTCTTAAGAGTAATATCTGCTCTGCTCCTTAAAAGCAGGGAGAAGAGTGCCACACTAGATATATGGGATACTTTCTTGAATACCATTACAAAATTAGGAAGGGCACTGAGAAAGGGCAAAAAATCAATAACACAAACACATATCAAAAAAAATAATAAAAATAACAAACTATCCTAACTTCTTAAAAGTTTTCTTTTAAAATATTTAATGAAGGGGAACATCACACACTGGGGCCTATTATGGGGAGGGGGGAGGTGGGAGGGATGGCACTGGGAGTTATACCTAATGTAAATGATGAGTTGATGGGTGCTGAAGAGTTGATGGGTGCAGCACACCAACATGGCACAAGTATACATATGTAACAAACCTACACGTTGTGCACATGTGCCCTAGAACTTAAAGTATAATAAAAAAAAAGAAAAAATAAAATAAAATATTTAATGTATACTTACTTGCTGTAAACCTTTTAGTATTTTCCATAATTCAGCTAAAGTTCATGCTGAAAGTTTTTGCTCAAATTTTTGATGCTTCTGTAACAGTACTGGCCTGTACCAGAGCTACACACTCTGCCATTTTCACTGACATCACACCTTTATTTGATTTTTCATATTGATCAAAATCAGTTAATTTTGGATGACGTTAAACAAATAAAAAGATTTTTGTTCTATATTTCCTTTGGTTAATTCAATAAATTCATTTATATAAAAACTGGTCCCACCAAATCATCACAGAGAAAGAGATAGCACAAGTAGCTCCAAGAATCTCAAAAGACAAAAACAAAATCACCAAGAGGGTTTTGCATAATAATTCCAATACAACTTCTTTACATTTAAGTATGTGTTCAGTAGGTGAATCCTAAGGATAGAGGATCTTTTTAGATTCTAACCCTGGAGTTATTAGCATAATATTGGATGATTGTATCTCAAAGCAACAACAACAGAGTGGAAGAGGGGAAGTTGTCTAAAGGAAAGGATGGCACTCAGAAATAAAAATGAAAAGTCTACTATAA
Source organism: Piliocolobus tephrosceles (assembly GCF_002776525.5). Taxonomy (NCBI): domain Eukaryota; kingdom Metazoa; phylum Chordata; class Mammalia; order Primates; family Cercopithecidae; genus Piliocolobus; species Piliocolobus tephrosceles. Next base: position 13,065,226 of record NC_045451.1, read on the forward strand.
TACAGAGGGCTGAGTATAGGAAAATACAGGCTTCAAATAAATCCCCACTCCAACCCAGTAAACTTCTGAATATATGTGCACAATAATATATTATCCTCCGAGCAGAGCTGTAAAGGCATTCCTATTCAATTTTAGAGTCTCCTTTGGGAACCTGAGAATTGAGGTCTGTTGCTTAATTACATTCTAAAGGCAACACTACACTAGTCTTGAGATTCAGTTAGTACCTAAAAGCTCATCACAAGCACATGACAGTAATGATGAAGATTTGCAACATGATCCTTGTATGCCCATACATCATATTCCTTTACAGTATGAAATAAATGTTACTACCTCAGACTAGCAGAATTTTCTCCATTCGATACTGAAAAGATTACTTTATTCAAGTTTTACTTCCCAAAGTTTGTTGTAAAAGCATGCGTAATAATTTCAAATATTTTTTCATTGGATATAAACCCGTAATACCAGTATACAGTAGAAAATAAAGTTGAAAATATTATCTTAAAAAATAACTGAGGAAGAGGAAAGTGAATTAAGGATATGATGTCAACCTTTACTCTTAATTTCCCTTCAGAGTATCTAGATTATCACTTAAAATTTGTTGAATTATTCATGCTATTCTCATACTACTTATTTACTATTCCAGTATTCTCTTTATTATAATACATTTTCTAGGAGATTTTACTGTTTCTAAACATGGGGGCCTAGTGGATTTATTTTTCTTCACTTTTAGTGTACTTCTGTTTAACTATGCTAACTGCAGTTCCAAGTGTAAATGTTTTCATTTGTCATGCAGAATAAATCAAGAATTTCAGTTTTTATATGTATAAGCTATAGATTTATTATAGGGATGAAAATACATTAACTTCATGATCTTTGGCTTCAATATTTCATGTGAATGCCTTTCTACTGTGGATATTCACAGTCACACATCCCAAAACAATTGGAAAAAAGGGATGTTATATTCACTTTTACTCTGACTACACATGCCTTACTCCACTCTGATTTTAGAACTGTAGTCATCAGGAACTAGTCACTGTAGTGATTACTAAAAAGACAATATAACCAGCATTATTTAAGAATGAAAAATGCATCAGAATTAATTTGTAGGTCCAGTAAAGATTAAATTGGCTATTTCATAATACAAAAATTGTGGCTTTTACTTGTTTTTGATTTACTAATTTCAAATTAATTTTTTACTCAAAATAATTAATATATGCATTTATATATAGTAATAATTATCTAACAAGCTGACATTACAAGTCAATCCACTGAAACAAATATATAGATTCAACAGTAAGCTAATTAGTCTTCTGTGCACCGGGGAAAATAAATGCCACAAATCTCATGTGTGCTTTGCAAAAGATATGTAGAATAGGGCATCAACTGGCATTTAATTAAAGGAAATAATGTCTTCCTCTTGTGGTCAGCTTTTAATTTCAGTATCCTACAATGGAAGAATTGTGCAGAGATCATTGGTCATTCCTGTTGTTAAAATATTTATTTGTTTATCCCCACAGTTGAAACAGTGATGCAACTGTGTCATCAGAACAGAAGAAACTGGTATCAACTTGGTTATATAAATTGAGACATTTAAAGTAATAAACATTTAAAATAATAGTCTTGACAGTATTCAGCTCTTTCCAGAATTACAACTCTTAAGATACTTCAGATGGGAAAGAGAGCTTTAGATATCTGAGGAATAAACCTCAACCTATGAGAGACTCCAGACATGGCAGTTATCATTCTGATTAGAAGACTTAATTCTGGAAGAGGATTGGTTGTGGAAGATTTTTCCTTATAATTCTTTTATTTTCTTTTTTTTGTCCCCTCTCTCTCCTACATATCTTGGCCTTTGCAGATCATTTTCTGACCTTTCTTCATCTCTAGTGAGAAAAGGAGACTCCAGGCTCAGAGCAGATAAAGCAAGTGTAAGTGAGCTTCTGTCCCCTGACAACCTTTTTCTTAACCCTTTCATGACAAATTTTCCTTCACTTCACAGTGAAAGTGAGTCAAGAAGGGATTCTTATAGGAGGACTCAAAGGAAAAGAAAACAAAAATGTTTCCAAAGGGACAATGATGCCTCATTGCTATGGATAAAGAGGATGCTGTATGAATCCAAGACCAGCCATCTCCATCTGAAGGTACAAGAGTCACCCATCTAATCTCAAAATGTTAGCCTCACAGCTGATGCCATTAGGGAGTAAGCACTATAAATAAATAGAAAAAAAATACATAGGGAAATAGCTGCTATAGAAAAGAAGAAAAAACAGATGAAGCAGGAAAAGAAACTAATGATTTATCATGAAGACAAAAAATGTCCTCATAGAGTTGTACATTTAAAAGATAATATTGGAAACTTTAATAGGGTTATGAAATCTATAAAATAAGCTAACTGGAAGTGATAAAAGATGACAGACAGAATGACAAACGGAAGAGCAGGAAACATCTAGAAATATGATAAAAACTTAAGAACATTTGTGATAATGAGAATGAGAAAATTCAACACTTAGGAATAAATATCAATATACAAAGAAGAGAGATGAAAAAAAGATTTTCCACTGGATACGAGGAAACAACGAAATCTTCTTTCAAAGTATTAATGAAAATAAAATCAATCATTTTTATTTATAATATTTAAATAAAAGAAAATGGTAAAGAATTTCTTACTCATATGATGGTTTAGAAGGTTTATAAAAAGAAGACCATCTGAAAACACTCTTTGATGAAGCAGTCCCATAAAAACAGCTGTAATGCTCAAGAATGAAATGATGTATGTAAAGTTAAACAATGATTGATTAATCTATAATACTAAATTTAGTTATTCCTAAAAGAAAAACGAGAACCAAAAAAAGAAATAAGAGCAACATTATGCAAAAAGAGTAGGAGAGTAGAGGAAGAAGAGAGGGCTTAGTGTGCTTGCAAGACTTGCGTCTTTTGGGCTAGCTGTGTTCTCCAGAGAATCCAGTTGCAGTAGTCAAACACTGAGATGATGAGTATAAATTGCACATCCAAGACCAAGTTCAGCTAAGAGGATGGCATGAAAAAGGGAGACTCAGAATGAAAAGCGGAGGAGGGAGAATATGAGTATACCAGTTGAAATCCAAGACTAACCGCAGCCATGGGGAGTTGTCATTTTCTCATAACCTCCCTTTTCTGAGTTCCCCTTTAGAAAGTGGGCCCCACTGGAATCTTGGAGGAGCTTCTCCCTGAATTTCTGTGAAATAGATTCATGTATTGACATTTCACTGGAAGAATTGCAGCTGCCAGGATATCCATGGAAGAAAGAATTTTTCAATCAGCTCTGATTAGTGCAGTTAGTTGGCAGCCGCCACCTCAGAGATTTTGTGTTGGGTTTAAGAATTGAATTAATTTATTTATTGAGTTCTTCCAAGAGTTCCTTTTCTATCACAAAGCAAAGTTGATTTCTAGAAGCTGCATCGAAACTAAAGGAGATATGCTCTTTCCTGGTCTATATATCTCTTTTTGCACAAATTGTCCAATATTTCACCATTATGGTTTTTTGTCTTTTTAAAATTGAAAAATAGTACATATATTAGGTTGACACAAAAGTAATTGCAGTTTCTGCCATTAAAAGTAAAGGCAAAAACCACAATTACTTTTGTGTCAACCCAATATTTATTGTATACAAGATAATGTTTTGAAATATGTTTGCATTGTAGAATTGCTTAATTGGGCTAATAAACATGCATCAATTCAGAAATACTTATCATATTTTGGTGTTGGGAACACTTAAAATCTGCTTTTAACAATTACCAAGAATATAATGTATTGTTATTAAGTACATTTGCCATGTTGTACAATAGATCTCATAAACTTCTTCCTCCTGTAACTGAAATTGGGTATCCTTTGACCAATATCTTTCCAGTTGTCCCTCCTACCTGCCAGCCCCTGGTAAACACCATTCTGCTCTCTACCTCTATAAGTCAAATCTTTTCGGATTTCACATGTAAATAAGATTCTGTGATATTTGTCTTTCTTTTCATGGCTTATTTTAATACTCACCAGGTTTACCCATGATGTCACAAATCACAGGATGATATTTTTATGGCTGAATAGTATTTCATTGTGTATATATGTTACATTTTATATATCCATTTATTTGTTAATAGGTACTTAGGTAGATCTTGGCTACTGTGAATAATACTACAATGAACATAGGAGCACAACTATCTCTTCAACACACTGATTTCCTTTCCTTTGTATATGTACCCAGTAGTGAATCTGCGGGATCATACAACATTTCTACTTTTATTATTTGAGGAACCTCCATTCTTTTTTGCACAATGGCTGTATTAACTTAGAATCCCACCAGCAGTGCATAAGGGTTCTATTTTCTCCGTATCCTCACCAAGTACTTTATTGTACTTTCCTTTCATGTTTTTAATAATAGACATTCTAACAGGTTTGAGGTGATATCTTATTGTGGTTTAAATTTGCACTTCTCTGATGATTAGTGATTTTGAACCTTTTTCTCATGTCTGTTGGCCATTTTTATGTCTTCTTTTGAGAAATGTCTATTAAGGTCCTTTGCTCTTTTTTTTAATGAGGTTGGTATTGTGCTATCAAGTTGAGTTACCTACATATTTTTGATATTTTTGATAATAATCCTTTATGAGATGTTCGGTTTGCAAATATTAGTTTTACATTCTATAGGTCGTCTTTTCACACTGTCGATTGTTTCATTGGCTGCTTAGAAGCTTTTCTTTTTATTTGACATAATCCCATTTGTCTGTTTTTGCTTTTGTTGTGTGTGCTTTTGCGGTCATATCCAAAAAATTGTTGCCCAGACTAATGTTATGAAGGTTTTTTTCTGTTTTCTTTTAGTAATTTTACAGTTTCAGAACTTATGTTTAAGTCTTTAATACATTTTGAGTTGATTTGTATAGATGGTATAAGATTAGGACCTAATTTTATTCTTCTGTATGTGGATATCCAATTATGTCAACACTACTTGTTGAAGATTGTCCTTTCCCCATCATGTGTTATTGGCATATTTGACAAAATCAATTGACTGTAAATGTGTGAATTTATATCCAGGCTCTCAATTCCATTCTATTAATCTATATGTCTCCTTTTATCTGAGACAGAAAAATATTTTAATTACTATAGCTTAAGTATACCTTGAAGTCAAGTAGTGTGATGCCTGCAGCTTTGTTTTTTTCTCATTATTGCTTGTTCCATTTGGGACATTTTGTGGTTGCATGTAAATTTCATTTTTTTTTTTTCTGTTTCTGTGAAAAACGTCATAGGAATTTTGATAAGGCTTGCATTGAACCTATAGATTGCTCTGAGTAGTATGGACACTTTACCAATATTAATACATTCAGTCCATGAGCATGAATATTTTAAAATTTATGTCTTCATTTTTATCAATGTTTTATGGTTTTCAGTGTACAAGTTTTATACCTCTTTTGTTAAATGTATTTCTAAATATTTTAATTTTTGTAGCTATTGATGGTGGGATTATTTATTGATTTCTTTTTGACTTAGTTCATTGTTAGTATACAGAAACCCTACTAATTTTTATATGTTGTCTTGATATCCAGAAACTTTACTAAATTTGCTTATTAATTCTAAAAGCTTTTTGGTGAATAATTATTTTTATATATAAGATCATATCATCTGCAAACAATAACAATTTAACTTATTTTGTTCTTTTGCCTTATTGCTCTGGCTAGGATTTTCAGTACTACATTGAATAGAAGTGATGAGAGTGGGCATCCTTTACTTGTCCCTGATCTTAAGGAGAAAGCTTTCAACTTTTCTCCATTGAGGATTATGTGGGTTTGTCATTTATAACCTTTATCTTATTGATATTCCTTCTATACCTCTATTCCTTCTATACCTGATTTGTTGACAGTTTTTATTATAAAATAATGTAGAATGTCATCAAATGCTTTTTCTGCATCTAGTGAGATAACCATGTGGTATTGTCCTTCACTCCATTGATGTAGTATATCACATTTTTTGGTTTGCATATGTTATACTCCCCTTGCATCTTGGAAATAAATCACACTAGAAAATGTTTGATGATTCTTTTAATGTGCTGTTGAATTCAGTTCACTAGTATTTTGTTGAGGATTTTTGCATCTGTGTTCATCAGAGTTATTAGCCTGTAATTTTCCTCTCTTGTAGTGTCATTGTGTGGCTTTGTTATCAGGGTCATGTGGGTGTCATAAACTGAGTTTGGAAATATTTCCTCTTTTCAGTTTTTTGAGAGAGTTTGAGAAGAATCAGTTATTTAAATGTTTGGGAGCAGCGTGAAGCCATCAGTGAACCTGGACTTTTGTTTGATGGGAGACATTTCATTATTGATTCAGTCTTCTTACTCATTATTGGTCTGTTCATATTCTCCATTTTTCATGATTCAGTCAGCTTGTATGTGTATAATAATTTATATATTTCTTCTAGTTTATCCTATTTGTTAATGTATAATTAATCATAATCCTTTATGATTCTTTGTATTTCTTTGATATCAGTTGTAATGCTTTCTCTTTCAATTCTGATTTTATTTATTTGAGCTTTCACCCTCTTTTTCTTAGTCTAGCTAAAGGTTTGTTAATTTTGTTTATCTTTTTAAAAATTCTAAGTTTTGTAAATTGTTTTCTGTTTTTTCTCTAGTGTCTACTTCATTTATTTCTGTTCTGATCTTTGTTGTTTCTTTCATTTAACTAACTTTGAGCTTAATACTGTTTTCTCTTTTTCTATTTTCTTGAGGAAAAACATAAAGTTGTTTATTTACCTTTCTCTTTTTGATGTAAGCATTTATTATTATAAACTTCCCTGTTTGGACTGCTCTTGCTACATCCCATACATTTTGATATGTCATGTGGCCATTTTCTCTTGTCTCAGGTTATTTTTTAAATTTTGCTTTTAATTTCTTCTTTGACACATTGGTTGTTTAGGAGCATATTGTTTAGTTTGCATTTGTCTGGGAATTTTTCAATGTCTGTCAATTTTTCAATGACAAGTGAATGCCATTTTCATGAACCCAGCCCACAATTTCACCTACTGTGAAATAGGTTCTCTACTCTGTTATTTGAGATTTCATGTAAGTGTATCAAAGACTCCATTACTGAGACTCTACAAGCTGAAATGTTTGACTTAGAAGGATTAAAGTTGAAATCTAGGGCCCACCAAACATGGATCTATGGTAACTGAGCTTGATCTTTGGACCCTGGTAGGCTGTATCTTAAAAAGTTGGTAATCCTTGTTTAACTCTGAATTATAATTGGTAAGCTTGAATTAAGCCTGTGCTCAAAGGAATTGACTCAAAACTTTGCATCATCTGACTGTACATACAATTCTAAGTATTGAGAAATATTAATTTATATAGTTCTAAATATTTCCACTATTTTCTTTCAAATAAAATTTCTAGAAAAATTTAAGAGATAATCATGGACTGATAGAAGGCCTGTTTGACAATGTTTTATTCATTGTACTATGTAGTAATTTTATAGGTATTATATTAACCAATTAGAGTATATTTCTGTGTTTCTGATTTTGTGTTACACTTGTGTTATATATTCTCAATAGTTTTCAAATAATAACAACTTTATTAAAACAAAATATATCTCTCCAAGTGCCCACGAAGGATGGTTCGTGAGAATGAATTATATTTTTTCCACACACACACACAAAAAATACTCAAATGTTCCTCCAAAGTAGAAATGCCTTCTGCAATGTTATCTTATATCAATAAAATAAAAATAAAACTCAAAACATAAATTTAGAAGGAAGAGGTCATTTTATTTTAAAATTTATTTTAAAACTTTCATGTGAAACAAACAAACAAAACACAGAAAACTCAGGTACCTAGAAAAATAAAATCAAGTCACATAATTTAAAAAATAATAATAATGAAAACATTTCTCATTAGAATCTACGGGTAGAACTAAAGCAATGCTTAGAAATATATGGCTTGGAACATTTATGCGATTGTGTATGTGCATATAGATTTATAGATAAATAGCTTTAAATACTTTTTAATGAAAATAAATGAATTATGTATTTGAAGCAAGGTAATGTTTAAGAAAGCTGTCAGAAGTCAGTAGTAAAAAAAGAAGTAAAGATAAAAAAGTAATTAATGAGCTGCGAAACATAAAATCAGTAAACCGTATATGTAAATAAAAAAGCTTGCCCCTAGGGGGAAAGGCAGTAAAAGAGATATAGTTCCCAATGATTTAATCTGGAGACACAAGAAGAAAATACAAACACACAAAATAAGAAATAGCAAGTGAGAAATAACAATCAAAGGGCATGGAAAAATTTTAAAAAATAACAAATTTCAAGTTTGCACAAGTCTATGTAAATGCATATAAAAATCTGGCCTAAAATATAAATTTACCAAACTGATGTAAAATAGGAAAGTTTAAATAGATCAATTCATCGTTTCATTGTTTCTAAGGTGAAACATATCTCCATAGAGGATAAAACAACCCCAAATGTCCATCAGTGACAGACTGGATTAAGAAAATGTGGCACATATACACCATGGAATACTATGCAGCCATAAAAAAGGATGAGTTTGCGTCCTTTGTAGGGACATGGATGCAGCTGGAAACCATCATTCTTAGCAAACTATCACAAGAACAGAAAACCAAACACCGCATGTTCTCACTCATAGGTGGGAACTGAACAATGAGCTCACTTGGACTCGGGAAGGGGAACATCACACAATGGGGCCTATCATGGGGAGGGGGGAGGGGGGAGGGATTGCATTGGGGAGTTATACCTGATATAAATGATGAATTGATGGGTGCTGACGAGTTGATGGGTGCAGCACACCAACATGGCACATGTATACATATGTAACAAACCTGCACGTTATGCACATGTACCCTAGAACTTAAAGTATAATAAAAAAATAAATAAATAAATAAATAAATAAATAAATAAATAAATAAACAAACAATTTAAAAAAAACAATGAAAAACATGGGAATTAATGGATAAATGTTTCTTTAACAAATATATGTGTGAGTATATGTATATATGTGTATATATAAATGTGTATACACACACACACACATACACACACACACACATTCCCAATCCACCATCTTTTCTGGTCATATATGCTTTTGAAAATGAAATACAGTTCTACTGTTTGTTTACAGTTTCCCAAATGATGCCCCCCAAAAACGAATAACCAAGTGAATTATTCTCAAGTACCATCTCCCAACTGAACCTTCTTCAGCGTCTGGTTTTGGTTCTCATACTCATAGTCATACACAGCATCCAAGGCCATGGTGGTGGGAAAGAGAAGTAAGATTTGTGCTAGAGCAGCAGTATGCCTAAGGAACTCGCAGTTGTTGGAAGAATCCAAGAACAATCACTAGCTTGGAGAGTCAGGTCTACCCTTCCAACACCAGCACATTGCTTGCCATCTTGACGCCCCATAACTTTTTAACCACGACTCAACATCTAGAAGTCATCAATAAATCTGTGACTTAAAACCAAATAAAGCAAATCTACAAGATAAATTAAGTAAGAGGTCAAAGTAGAGAGAGAAATGACAAAATGAACAAAATATTTCTGCTTTCTATCACAACAATGGCCTGTGACTATGTATATTTTAAGCATGCATAGATTGACCATCCTAGTTGAAAAATGATCTTAAACTTTGAGGAAAAATACATCTATATAAAAATAACACATATACGAAGATAATTTATTTATGAAAAACATAGTGATTAAAGAGCAGTTTACTGTAGGTTTAGGTTCCAAGAATGATTGTCAGAAAAACACAGAGAACTAGTTCCGAGAGGGAAATGCTGACTCTTCTATAATTGTGAGACTGGAGAACCAGGAATTCTAACTGCTGACTCAAAATGACACTGTCTTGGTTCCAATTCAGAGAGAAAAAAGTAGCTGACTTAAGGACCACAATACTTCCACTACCTTTCACACACACCGACAATTAGATTTTCCTATAGACACCCACAAAATTAGAAAACACACATCTCTGTTACCACCACTCCAGAAAAACTAAACACTGTCTCAGTCTCACTTTATTATTCCAAATCTTCTTATGATGCACCTGCTTGTGGAAGCCAGGTCACATGCACAACACAAATGGTGAGTTAGTCTGCAAGAGGAAAAGGAGTTGACTGCAGTTGAGTGACCCAACAATTATTATATGTCCTGGTCTACCCTTCAGTCAATCTTTATAAAATCATCCCATATTTAAATGTCTAAAATATAACAGTATTGTATCTTCACCTAATGTAAGTACTCATTTAACAACAACAACAACAAAAAAAGCAATCAAATGAAAAACACATTTCAATCCCTCTCCAGAGTAGATACAAGATCTAACTAATCACACTATTCGTTCTGTGTAATATTACTTGCATCTTAAGCACAGTAGTTATTTTACTTGCTGTTTTATTGTCTGCAGGGACCATGGTCTTTGCAGATGTCTCACATAATATTCAAATACTTTCCCACAGCTTGTATTGCTTTGAATATTCATCTTTTGATATACAAAGAAATAAAGGATTGATTATAACAAGTATTTCTTTGATTGATTATAACACATGCCCCTTTTCAATTTTTGTGACAACTCCTTCCAGTGTCAAATTCGTTAAAGAGTCATGCTATCTGCAATGGAGTGTATCTAGTATTTCACAGTTCTTTGGATAACGGGGAATTTTTTAAAAATTCACTTATTCTTTATTCTAAATCATGGTTGTCTTTGTCTCATGGGAACCTGAGGCTCTATTGCAATGCTTGTTATTTCTCTTTTTTTCTATCAAGGATATGTCCCTAGATTTTATAAAATATGTGAAACTGTGCAAGGTTTTTTCGTTATATTTTTCACAATCCAGAGTGATTTGCAAGTACAAGAAAGGGTAATAAGCTCAGTTTTCTGTATGTGGATTTGCTATGGCAGATCATATTATTCTTTATGTACTCCTTCCTAGCATATTATCTTTTAGGCTAAGAAATTGGGCAGATTATATTTATTTTGGGTTCAATATTAAGATTTGTTTGATCAATGGAATTGGTAAAGCAGTTACAATCTCATAGTTCTGAGCCAAGACCTCAAGAATTTACTCACATTTCTGTCTATTCTATTGCACTTCTGTGAACCACCATGAAAATAATGTACACAACTAGCTGCTGTTCCAAGATAGTGCGGAGACAAGTGGAGCAGATGTGAACACAACACAAAGACTAAAGCCAAGACTACTTGGCCCAAGGCCTCAAAGAGAGCTTCTCCATCAAACTGAAAGACAAGTGAAAGAGAAAATAAAACACTCTGGATGTATTTTGTTATACAATATGATTTTAGCAAAAACGGATGAAGAGAGTTGGCAAAGCAAAATCATGTGTTGCACGTTATCTCATATTAAAGATTTACTTAGGCAGGAAAAGTTTCTGTGTTCCGTTTTATACTTACCTGATTACAAACAGCTTAATAGCTACCTAGAAGGCATATCAGAAGAAACTACTGTTTGAGAAATTGTCAGTCTCAATAGCATGTTGGAAGAGATAATATTTAAAGCATGTTGTTCATAGTCACAATAATTTTGTCAATAAAATTGAGTCACTTTCTCACAAATCCACTAATGAGAGATAGCAATTTTATTTACACAATGCTTATGTAGTAACACGGATTTTCTACCTGTCCAGGGTGGTACTCTGATATTTCAAAGGATCTAGGTTTGTTGAATAACTAGATTATTCATTAACAAAAATAAGCTGATTCCCAAAGAGATGTACCAGTGAGGATAGTAAGGAAAGCTTGACTTTTTAAAATAATGTTAGTATGTGGGCATATATCCAGCAATTTATTTGTATTGTTTAAGTAGAAATGACCTAAGTCAATCCAAAAACTATTACTGAAAAATTTACAATTTGTTTTGAATTTTTGCTTGCTATTTTTCTAATAGCAATTTCTGTGATTTCTAATTCATTCACCTGTAAAATTAAATTGATTAATATAAGGCAATGCATGCTTTTCTCGATTAGTGGCTATCTTCAGAAGGGAAGATGGATAGATTTAGTAAAGTTCTATTTAGTGAGGTCTTAGGAAACTCATTAAGAATTTGGGAAACTGCAGAACAGTATGAAACTGCTAACGACAGGTTGAGCAGGCTAACATTCAGACTACTAATTAGTTCTGTGGTATAATATATACGAATTGTCAGTTGGCAACTTTAGCCTGGTGAATCATAGTTACTGTAATATAACACTGTATTTGGTGCCAGTCAAGGTAAACCACTTGAATAAAGGCTTCTGAATCCAGGAAGATATAATACTGGGACAAATACAAGCAGCAAGTAAGCATTAAAGAAAATATGTCTATAATGGCAACAGAAACAACACAGCGAAATAATACAGAAAATCCCCATGTTATCAGAAAAAAAAGAATGTGCCAACATGGAGTTAATAATCTCAAAGAAAAATAGTCAAACAGAAAATCACTGTGTTCTACCAGTTTGTTTTTTTCTAATTCCATAATCCACCACCTCCAGTGTATTTAATTTTGACTCACTTGGCAAGAAATTGCTGACAGTCAAGACTAAAGGGTCTGGATATGTTTTTCATATATATGTATAAGATTTTTTATTATGCATAGTTACAGCAATAACTTACAAAGTAGTTATTACTTATACATTATAAGTGACATGATTAGTATATTACTTATAAGTTGACTTATACAATAATTTATATTTATAATATATAATATAAAACTTGTCACCTTGTATAAGTATAACTTATAATATAGCTATAACTTTGAATATTATCTAGAATGAGAATAGATGAGAACAATCTGTCAAGTCTTCTGTGGCCTGCTGATTTTCTGCAGCTCAAATTAGCATTTTTTGTCAGGACTTTGTCCTTATACTCAATAGCACAAAGGAGATTGCCTCAAGTGACTAAATGGCACATTCTTTACCTAACAAATTGTATAAGCTAATTACTTATGTATACTGCATCTAAACTCTGTGATGATAGGAACATAATAAGCTGGATTGAATCTGGAAGAAATGTGTGATTTGTTTACAAACTTTACTTTGAAAGGAATCCTTACATCACTTTATATAAAGAATATATTAACGGTAACAAAAGCCAAAATTGACAAATGGGATCTAATTAAACTAAAGAGCTTCTGCACAGCAAAAGAAACTATCATCAGAGCGAACAGGCAACCTACAGAATGGGAGAAAATTTTTGCAACCTACTCATCTGACAAAGGGCTAATATCCAGAACCTACAAAGAACTCAAACAAATTTACAAGAAAAAAACAAACAACCCCATCAAAAAGTGGGCAAAGGATATGAATAGACATTTCTCAAAAGAAGACATGCATACAGCCAACAGACACATGAAAAAATGCTCATCATCACTGGCCATCAGAGAAATGCAAATCAAAACCACAATGAGATACCATCTCACACCAGTTAGAATGGCAATCATTAAAAAGTCAGGAAACAACAGGTGCTGGAGAGCATGTGGAGAAATAGGAACACTTTTAAACTGTTAGTGGGATTGCAAACTAGTTCAACCATTATGGAAAACAGTATGGCGATTCCTCAAGGATCTAGAACTAGAAGTCCCATATCACTCAGCCATCCCACTACTGGGTATATACCCAAAGGATTATAAATCATGCTGCTATAAAGACACATGCACACGTATGTTTATTGCGGCACTATTCACAATAGCAAAGCTTGGAATCAACCCAAATGTCCATCAGTGACAGACTGGATTAAGAAAATGTGGCACATATACACCATGGAATATTATGCAGCCATAAAAAAGGATGAGTTTGCATCCTTTGTAGGGACATGGATGCAGCTGGAAACCATCATTCTTAGCAAACTATCACAAGAACAGAAAACCAAACACCGCATGTTCTCACTCATAGGTGGGAACTGAACAATGAGATCACTTGGACTCGGGAAGGGGAACATCACACATCGGGGCCTATCATGGGGTGGGAGGGGGGAGGGATTGCATTGGGAGTTATACCTGATATAAATGACGAATTGATGGGTGCTGACGAGTTGATGGGTGCAGCACACCAACATGGCACAAGTATACATATGTAACAAACCTGCACATTATGCACATGTACCCTAGAACTTAAAGTATAATAATAAAAAAAAATAAAAAATAAAAAATAAAAAAATAAAACTTCAAAAAAAAAAAAAGAAAAAAAAAAAGAAAACTTAAGGCCATTATCTTTGATAAACATTAACGCAAACTTTCTCAACAAAATACTTACAAATCAAATTTAGTGGCACATCAAAAACCTAATCTACCACTGTCAAGTAGGATTTATCCCTGGGATGCAAGGTTGATTTAACATATGTCAATCAATTAATGTGATTCATCACACAAACAGAACTAAAGACAGAAATCATATGGTTATCTCAATGGGTGCAGAAAAGGCTTTTGATAAAAGCCTTTTCATCCCTTAACATCCCTTCATGTTGAAAACTGTCAATAAACTAGGTACTGAAGGAAAATACCTAAAAATAATAAGGGCCATCTATGACAAACCCACAGCCAACATTATACTGAATAGGCAAAAGCTGGAAGCATCTCCCTCAAAAACCCGCACAAGACAAGGATGCCCTCTCTCATCACTCTTACTCAACATAATGTTGGAAATCTTTTCCAGATCAATCAGCAAGAGAAAGAAACAGAAGGCATCCAAATATGAAGAGAGGAAATCAAACTCTTGCTGTTTGCAGATGACATGATTCTATGTCTTGACTCTGTTTCTATTGGAGAATAATCTGAAATGTGACTTTGAACAGTTTTTATTTAAGCAGTTTATGCCCATTTGTGAAACTGTTGGCTGAAACCTCCATCACACTTTCACATTCTGCTGTGTACTAACATCTACACTGAAACTAAACATCTGGGCTCTCATTTCTCAAATGGCCTATGTGTGTGAGGATGAATCTGCAGCAGAGTCGCATGATTCACCACACTGAAAGGTAGGACTGGAGGGATTTGCATACACGTTTGAGCGCTGGCTCAGTTTACAATTCCTATAAAAGGAATTTAGGCTTTAAGTCTGAGTTTAAGATGAATACATATTTTTAGCTTGATTCAATTCTTCTGCAACATATACATGATCAAAACATCATATGATATCCCACAAATATACAAATATGCATAATTATTATTCATTAGTTAATAATAAATCTGAAAATTAAGAAGAAAAATGTAGAGGAAGAGATTATGACTACAAGGTGACTAAATGCTACAACTTATTATTTTTTATGATTGCTTATAATATTTTATGAATCATTAATATTCTTAGATTGTGATTATATTTTTCTTTAACGCAGAATATTTTTCATTATGACTAGCTGAACACAATCCAACCAGAGTTTCAGATCAGTAACTTTCACTCCCTTGGAGGTGCATGCATTGACTTAAACCAAGTGCCAAACAATACAAACAGTAGTTTTGTTTTGTTATTATTATGCATGATATTGCATTGTTGTTAGACCTTGTATGTACATTCTCTATAATTATATGCGAATGAGCAGGTATTGTCTTACATACACCATTCTGTCTTGAGATTTGTTGTGTATTTCATGTATTTTAATTAACTCAATTATTCCTTATAAACAATTTTAATTTATTTCATAGTTTAATTTGAAATCTTTCTTGCAGAAAGATTTTTACTTTACATCCAAATTATCTTTTCTGGATGATACCCTGTCATGGACTGATATTTGCTTTTGAGTTTTTCTACTTTCAGTCATAGGGGCTTGAGAACAGTTAATGACTTGATAGCTAACCAGCCCTAAACATAGTGCTGAAATATGTTCTCAGTGGCCCTTACACATTACATAATATCTCTTGAAACTCATTTTATTTACAACATGCTCCTAAGTCTGACTGAACGCACAAGTTTGTCAAACACACTATGCCAAAGATATAAACTATTATTTAAAAGAGAATGTCATGGTTGTGGAATCTTATACTAAGTACCATCCGTCCTCTTGGATACTTCATTCTGATATCATGGGCTAATTAATTGTGACGACTAAAGAATCTGCATATTCTGGTAAGCCATCTGAAGTCTCTGCATTTATTGCAACAGCATTGCCAATAAAGTCAATTAGTGCCACAATAAATACCAAGATTTCACAAAGTTATCTATGAGAAATCAGGAAACATCTTACAATCAGCAACTTACGATTGTAATTATAATCCTATTTGGTAAATGACATGGCACAAATTACAGTCAGTGGTAATTTGAGTTTGATGAAAAATCGTACATTTTCCTGTAAAGGCAGTGAAGAATATATTTTAGATGATTGCACTAATAAATCACCAAATAAACAGATTTCAGTATGGGATATATGGTCTATTTGACAGGGAATACTACAAATAGATAAAAGGAAACTTGTTGGGAAGTCTGAACTTTTTGGTGGAACATAACAGGATTTTCTGCTATGGACTCTAAGGATCTCCCAGGTTTTTAAGCCTGCTCATTTTAGCATTGTGTATTTAGTCAGGTATTTCAAATATGAGAAACTGTGAATCACACAGCCTGGAAAATAAATCATAATACCAATTTACATAAGAGTTTTTGGCTGAATCATTCATCTTAGTCAAGGAAATGAGCTTCTGTAATATCTCAAACTACATAAGCACCAGTATGATCTTAGATGGCATAGCATAGATATGTCGTTTCTGACATTTGAAGTATTATCTTAGAAGCACACACACTCAAGGGGTAGTCTGATTTACTTAGAGACTTTCAGGTCCAGGCTAGAATAAAGGAAGATGCTTTCTAGAAAAAAAAAAAGACTTACCTGATATAATTGTGTGTTTATATCAGCTTTTACGAGGAGATCTAGTGAAATTATACTCTATTCCATCAGAAATATTGGTGTAGGAATAACTATGTTAAAATAAATTATAGAAAATGATGGTTGAGAACATTTCAGGGATTTTTGATTTCTGAAATTTGACCATAAGGTAAAGTGTGAATTAAGTAAAAAGGGGCTAAGAAGGTCAGGAAGAATGTGTGGGAAGAAAATTGAGGCACATAAATCAATGAAGACACGCCAAAATTTTCTGAGAGTTTCGTAATCCAAAAGGCCCGTACACTCATTCCTAAAATTGAGGCAGTATTATTTCCTTTCAGGTTTCTAGAAATAGGAAGGCATTAAATAAAGAATTACAGGAATTTGCTTAGAAAACACATTACATTTCTATTTGCTTCTTCCTGGACTCTGCAACTATGGTTAATGCTGCCGTATAGTAGTTCTAAAACTCTGCCCATGCTATCATAATAGCCCAACATCACACATAATAACTAGTTGATCTATTCTATACTGTGACAAGAAGGCAATTCGTCCTTCACCTGAAAGCCTGAGGTATAAAAACATCTTTGCTGCTTATACCCATTTGTTTCATTGCTCCCCTTGAATCTACCTGTTGTCTGAACAATTTGTGCAGAATATCTCTTTCAGAAAGACAGTCTTATTAGAGTAGAGGTGGAACTATTTCTAGGCCAGGTCAAATATCTACTGTTATTATTATATGCAATTTACAAGTGGTCATGCAAATAATGTAAGCTTTTTCAAAACATGTCACTATTACTGTTTTTCATTCTAGTTAAATTGCTGGCCATGAACGGGGGGTATTAATACATATTTTCGATTATCTTCAACAATTTTAGAAGCTTTATATTTCAAAATACATTTTTCTTCCTTTAAACAGAGATATACTTAATTTCTCAGAAATTATTTTTTTCTACAAATTCCATTTTACCTTTTACTGGCTATTCCTTGTTTCTAGTAACTCTTTGGGTTATGAATTTGACCATTTGGGTTATATGGTCAGGTGGGTGACTTATTGCCCTCAATTTTAGATTTTCAGAATCACTAGGATTTGGACACTTGTATCTATTTTGATTACAGAGAAATAATTGTAACAAATTTTCAGCTTGTTTTAAATATCCGTATATAATTTTTCAGTATTTTGCCATAAATATGTTGAATAGCATAAGTGTTGAAAAAAAAGAATGTTGGTTGTACAAACATATTAATGGAGAAATTGAGTTAGAAGCAAAGAAATAAATAAGATGTAATCATTGATCAGGTCATAGTAACATACATAGTAAAATTTCATTGACTATTTTTTAAATATCCTTTAGAAAGGAATTTATACCCCTTTGAAGCACAAGTTGAAGATCACTGGTAGAAACTATATTCTATGGTATAACATAAATATTTAGGGACAATATAAAACAGGTAAAAGGATGATGGTTTAAGTCAAGATATTATGTACTATTTCTAAAAAAAAAAAGGAAGAAAAAATCTTATTTATATTGTGCTACATTCCTTCTAGGCTCACGTCTGCCTTAAAACAAAACTATCCACATGATTATCTTTCGTATTGTTTCCATTTCCTCAATTCCCATTCATCCCTTTATGGATTTTTATTATTATGAAAAATTTCACACGGCTTTCACATAAAACCTGTTTCAGAAACACAATTTACCTTCCCACATAAAAACTACACACTGTATATGAAACAAAGATTTTCAAAACAGTGGACAACATGCAACAAGCAACATGAGGACTGTACTTAATAATATTGTATTGAACTTGGGATTTCTGCTAAAAGAGTGGATTTTAAGTGTTCTTGCCACACACACATACAAATAGGTAACTTTGTGAGATGATGACTATGTTTATTTGCTTGGCTATAGTAATCATTTCACTATACGTACATCAGAACATCACGTTGCACACCTTAAACGAATACAATAACATGCTGTAAAAGGCAATGAAGTAGACTGATTTCTGAAACAAGGGAAATAGGCTGGATGCGTCCTGTGATTTCCCAGACTAATGTCTTGAGAGTGTTTCCAGGATGTGACATTAGAAGGAAAACAGGGGATAAAAATCCTGGACTCCCTGATTTGAGTGAGCGGAGCCGAGAATCCAAGGAAACAAAAACACCGAGAGTTTACAGCCTATTGCTAATTTTTCAAGATTTGTACACGCTGGTTTTTAAACACAGGCATTATTAACATTGAATTATACTAGGTTACAATAAAATAAAATATTTTGAAACAAAGCCAACAAATTCTCAAAACATCACTTCTAAATATATTCCTACATTTTACCATCACCTATAGTTTGGCAGCTGTTTACATGTATGGAATCCGTATAGTGGAACCCTCACTCAGGCACCTGGAGAGAGAGAGAGCATGAGAGACACAGCAGAAGCCAGTCCCCAGGGTTTGACACGTGATTCATCAGGAGTGCAACAAAAGTGCGGAAGGCAGGTAGTTGCTGGTTTCCACTCTGGCATACATTTAATGATTTAGCCAAATACCACACTGTTGTAAGTGACATATTGCTGTTTCCAGCTCTGTGTTTCTGCAGAGACATTAGAGAAGTGAGAGAAAGATATCTCTTTTCATATACAATGTGTACTCTTGTGAAGTGCTTTAACAAACAGGCACTGAAAAACAACAAAGCTATTATTTCATTATGGGAAAGTGTTGTAACACTGATCATGTATTTGGTACCAGTACTTACCCTAGTTCCACAATTAATAAATTCAGTTCTTACTATCATGGCTACTCCATTACAGACTGAGTGAAGTCTCAGTTTCTGTTCTCAGGAAATAGCTATTACATGGGCTGTTACATATTGGAGAATGTCTATTATGTTCTACTAAAGCAGATGTCCAAAATTCATCAGCTATTTTTTCTATGTAGGTGATTCTTAGGGCATACTGGCAATGGTTGAAATTATTTCTGTATCCTTCAGGTCCAAAAATCTTAGCAGAATGTGTGTGCTTAATGTTCTGATACATTTTCTTGTTCATATTTTGTATTTTTAATCTACATATTCAAGCTAATTCTGCAGGCAACACTTGTTTTAAGGAACATTTTTACCATTTTTTGGTTTGATTTGTTCCTTTAATGGGAAAGTACACATAGCCTTATTTAGCTTTACTTTTGCCTGCAATCAATATTTTTTAATTTTCTTCACATAATTTTACTGCAGTCATATTCTAATTAAAAATGTTTATTTCCTCAAGTCTCCTCTCCTAAATTCTACTTTTTTTGTACTACTGTCATTTATGGGTTGATTTTTTCTTTTAATTCCGTATTTCTTTCTTCAGTTAGGCTAGCTTCCTTTCTGTCTGTTACCATTAATCTTTACAAATTTTTATTCTGGGCCAGGGGCGATGGCTCACGCCTGTAATCCCAACAATTTGGTAGGCCGAAGCAGGCAGATCACAAGGTCAGGGGATCAAGACCATCCTGGCTAACACGATAAAAACCCGTCTCTACTAAAAATACAAAAAATTAGCTGGGCGTGGTGGCACATGCCTGTAATGTCAGCTACTCAGGGGGCTGAGGCAGGAGAATCACTTGAACCTGAGAGGTGGAGCCTGAGCGACAGAGTGAGACTCTGTCTAAAAAAAAAGAAAAAGAAAAAGAAAATTATTCTGTATTTTGTTCTTAATTTACAAAGAAGCATGTCTTATAACATTTTAAATTTTATTCTGATTTCCCCAGTTATAAAGTGTTCACATATTTGGTGGCACAGCTATTTGGGAACATTTGTTCTGTGTTTTCTTAATGTCTTTCAGGCTTTATATCAACATTTTTGCTTATTCCTTTTTTTTTTTTAACTTCATCCTTTCTCTTTCAGATGTTTAGTCTTTAGAATGGGATTTTGTCCTAATGGGATATTGTGATCATAGAGTCACTGTTGTAAGGAAGGGTAGTAGGCTGCTTGAATTTCTGTATATTGTCTTTGAACATATTCTTAACAACCTTCTTTTGGCAGGGTATGTTTAACTGGGTTACAAGAATTTTACCTGGTTTTCATCCCTAAGTTATCTTTCACATTTTATGAGTCATAATTTTCCATTTATTTCTCTTAAGCTCTCCAGAAGCCCTTGTCTTGATTTTTTAAATAAAGAACACTACAGTTGAACATAAAAGACCGTGACAAATGTTACAGTTCTGTCATCAATATTTTTATTACAGACAAATAAGATTTATGTACTCAGTTTCCACCATGGTAAATTGGAAACATAAGCTTTTTGAACCTGAAGAATAGTGATAAAATTATAATGATGTATTTTATTATTTCAATCTTAAAAGTCAAAGAGCACACATTTGTAATGAATAATAATATAACCAATGGTTCATTGGTCAGTTACTCTGAAACAGGCCCAATTCTAGGCACTAGGACGAATAGAAAGGAAGATAAGACATGGTCTCTTCACACAACTGAAATCCAGTGAAAGTGTGGGGTGCAGCCTAGAACTTTCTTTGGAGATGCAGACACTCATCCCTGGCTGCTATGAGTTACCCACTGCTGATAGTTCACAGCTGAGTCCCTCTCCAGAAATTTCCTTCAGCCAAAAGGAGCCGCCTCACACAAGTTTGTAATCCCCTTCCCTGGGAAGTCAGCATCCATTGACTGGTCTCTGGAGAAATTCAAAGGCCCTGACATCTCTGTAGGAGAATTCAGAAAGACTATCCCTCTGCAGAGCTCCAGACAGGTTGCCTTTGTGACAACTGTGTGGTAGTGTAATCACTCCCTTCGCTAAACCCTGCTCTTCTCTTTCTCTTAGAGCTACTTTTCCCAAGAGCACTTACAAATCAACTTCCTGTATGCAAACCTCCATCTCAGAATCTGTTTCTTGGAAACTAAGCTAAAACAGTCTGGGATAAATATCCAGAAACTATAAAGAACTCAATCAAATTTACAAGAAAAAAACAAACAACCCCATCAAAAAGTGGTCAAAGGATTTGAACAGACACTTCTCAAAAGAAGACATTCATACAGCCAACAGACACATGAAAAAATGCTCATCATCACTCGCCATCAGAGAAATGCAAATCAAAACCACAATAAGATACCATCTCATACCAGTTAGAATGGCAATCATTAAAAAGTCAGGAAACAACAGGTGCTGGAGAGGATGTGGAGAAACAGGAACACTTTTACACTGTTGGTGGAACTGTAAATTAGTTCAACAATTGTGGAAAACAGTGTGGCGATTCCTCAAGGATCTAGAACTAGAAATACCATTTGACTCAGCCATCCCATTACTGGGGATATACCCAAAGGATTATAAGTCATGCTGCTATAAAGACACATGCACACGTATGTTTATTGCAGTACTATTCACAATAGCAAAGACTTGGAATCAACCCAAATGTCCATCAGTAACAGACTGGATTAAGAAAATGTGGCACATATACACCATGGAATACTATGCAGCCATAAAAAAGGATGAGTTCGTGTCCTTTGTAGGGACATGGATGCAGCTGGAAACCATCATTCTCAGCAAACTATGGCAAGAACAGAAAATCAAATACTGCATGTTCTCACTCATAGGTGGGAACTGAACAATGAGATCACTTGGACACAGCAAGGGGAGCATCACACACTGGGTCCTATTGTGGGGAGGGGGTACAAGGGAGGGATAGCATTAGGAGATATACCTAATGTAAATGACAAGTTAATGGGTGCAGCACACCAACATGGCACATGTGTACATATGTAACAAACTTGCACGTTGTACACATGTACCCTAGAACTTAAAGTATAATTAAAAAAAAAAAACACACACACACACACACACACAGTCTGGGATACATAAAAAGGAAGTAGAGATAGGGCAAGGGGAAAGCCATGTGAGTGTACCTAGAATAAAGTAGAGATTGCTCACAGGGCATTGCTCATACATCCAGAAGGACGACTATTGTGACATCTCATCACAGACACCACCTGTTCATCTAGAATGAAATGAGTCTCAAGTAATTTGGAAACCTGGATGTCAGAAATTCTACTGCTTCTTTTTGTTTGTTTTTGTAAGACGTGGGGTCAGGTACACAGAAATAGACACATCATAATTAAGCACTATCATATTCAATCCTCAAACTAGCATTACCCCCTTTATTTTACTTGATATTATCAATTATATATTTACTTTACTAATACAATAGACAGACAAGACCCATCATGCAACCCCATGGATTAAAATTAACAGTATTGACTCCCATTGACTCCTCTGACCAGGCAGTCAGTTTCCCTGACTTTATCCCTAATATAACAAATCTGACAAATGTGTGTGTGTGTGTGTGTTTGTATTTACCTAAACAAAATATTAATTTTATTTTAAAATTTACTAAAATTGTAAAGAAAGTTATATTTGATGCAGTATTCTGTGACTTTTTACAAACTAAACATTGTCTTTCTAAGATTCATTCATATCATAAAATGGACCTGAATTACATTCAATTTTACAGTGTAAAGTATTGCCTTGTGTGCATGTACCATACTTGACTATTTTCTGCTCAGTGAATATTTAATCTGCCTCCAATTTTCTATCCTAATAACCAACAGTGCTGCAATAGACATTCTTATACGTATCTTCTACTGTACAAATACAAGAGTATTTCTTATGTATATACCTGGGTTAGATATGCTTACTTTACAAAATAATGCCAATTTGTTTCCCAAGTTCTCTTACCAAATTTATACTCCTACTAGCAATACGTATACATCGATGTTAATTCATACTTTTTTAACACAGGATTCACATCCTTTCAAAGACTTGGTAATGTCAACCTGCATCATTTTGGGCAATGCGGTGTCTATAAGATAATAACTCAGCATCTCAATATAATTTTGAATCAGATTTCTCTAGTTTTAAATTCCCTGGCTTGAGTACCTCTTTTTATGTATATGTGTGTACATATATCAGACTTATATACACACAAATTTATATATTTATAAAAATGTTATATATATATAATGTGGTAAGGTCATTGATGAAGTCATGTTGCACACACAGACATACAAAATTCACACCCCTGTAATTGACAGTATTTAACTACATGGGCATGGGAAACAGGCACAGGTCCAACAGAGTTGAATTCTAATTCTTTTACTTTAAGTATGACTTCATCTGTAAAACCATTATAATAATAATTACATACATCACATAGGTTATGTAAAAATCAAATGATATGTGACCAGAAAGTAATGAACACATCAGCTAGAAAATATAAAATGCTCAATAAAGTGGTATCATCAATATTTTGATAGGGCCCTTTTATCTTTGTAATATATGTTATAAATTAAACTTTATGATATGTATTTAGTTTTTATTCTCCATCACCTGCATATTAAAAAATGGATGTTTCACTTTTAAAATTAAATATTTTAGCTACTTAAAATTTATTTCCATATTATTTTCTTTCACTCCAACATTTAAGATTTGAAATACCAGTGCTACATTTTAAAGGATACACAGAGTACATAAGAATGAGTAGTTCTGCTCGGTTTGTAACAGTTTTTTTTTTCTAGATCTAATTTTGGAAAGATTAAATTGTGGGATATAGGAGGGGAATGAAAACGGCAGAGATTCGCTTCCTTGTGTTTAAGAAACCCATATTCCCTGAGATGCAGGAGAGAATTAGGTCCATTATTTTGCAGCATTATTGAAAATCACTCTTTTCCCCTCTAGGCTTGCTGAGCACAGAAGAATTTGAGGCCATCCAGTTCCTAGATGGCATTACAGATGTAATGTGTTCTATTGTAACCTTTTAGCCTAAAAGAAATCTGATGTTTTCAGTTTCTAACTTATTGCCGGGCTCCAAACCCACAGACGGGTCCAGAGATTTGATATATTTGGTTAGACTGCAATGTTTTCCCTTTAAAAGCTGAGTTTGTGGTATTCAGTCTCTTCTCCTTAAATCACGCAAACATGGAAAATAGCCATGCCTTGTACTCTAGGATCTCTGCCCTTTCAGCAATGTAGAGATGTTTCTCAGTTTTAAAGAAAATGAAGAGAAGTAACATGGTAAATAATCAATAAGAGGCAGTTTTAGTGAGCCATTAAAATTATTTTTATATTAATTATTCTTAGTCTGTTTTCTCATTTTTAAATGAGAATAATCTGATAGAGTATTTATGCAGATTAAATGGGGGAAAATGTATACTGAATTCACGATATAAACACAGTAACTTAGTTGTTATTATTAATCATTAAATACTACCAATAAATACATTATAAAACTGTTATTTATGATTCCTTATAGAAACAGTTTATATCTTCTGGGTGCTTATCACAACCCTCAACTCTTACATTCTTAAATTAATATGGGCAAAAACATGGTGGTAATATGCCCATGAATATTTATAGTACCCTTTTATTTTTAACATTTAAATTTTGGAAAACCCAAGGATAGAAATGGGCACAATGAAAAAATTGGAAGAGAAAAAATTAAATGAATACATCAAGATAGAACATAATTTGATTCCTGGTGAGCTTTATGTCGTTTATCTTACATGACATGACAGTGGGGTCAATTACAAAAAAGAGAATAAGGGAGAGAAATAATATTGTTAACTCATATACCTATTCCCAGCATTGTAATTCCAGGTTTGACCTTCAAAACTGTCTCTCAGGTTAATGTGATCTGCCTGATAACCTACTTTATATGAAAGCCAGGGGCTTCTTTTTGTGCTTGCTGCTATGTTCTCATTGTTCAGTTCCTAATAGGTGGTGACATAAGTTCCTTGAACAAGTGAGTAGCTAAATGGGAGAAAGAATGAATTAGTGAGTAACTGAGCAAGTCAATAGATGAATTAAAATAAATGTGTTGGTGGGAAAAGCTCTTATCTACGCTAGTAATGTGAAGAGTTTCCTTTCAAACTCAGCCCTAAGACAACAAACACAACAGCAGAAAAAGAAATTAGTCGTCTCCTTTACCACAAAAGATCATTTACAGTGTTACAACTATTTGATTTTTTGAGTAAGAGTAAATTCATCTTCAAGAAGAAAGTGTGGAAGTGGTCAATGGTGTCTTTGGTTTAAATCCATTTAACGGGCGCGGTGTCTCACGCCTGTAATCCCAGCACTTTGGGAGGCCGAGGCGGGCGAATCACAAGGTCAGGAGATCGAGACCATCCTGGCTAACACGGTGAAACCCTGTCTCTACTAAAAAATACAAAAATCTAGCCGGGCGTGGTGGTGGGCGCCTGTAGTCCCAGCTACTCGGGAGGCTGAGGCAGGAGAATGGAGGGAACCCGGGAGGCAGAGCTTGCAGTGAGCAGAGATCGCACCACTGCACTCCAGCCTGGGCGACAGAACGAGACTCTGTCTCAAAAAAAACCAAAACAAACAAACAAAAAAACCCAATAAATCCATCTAACATTGTCTCCCATTAGCAAACAGATTTCCACTTGTCTACTAAAACTAGTGATTGAAGAATATACTAACATAAATATGTAAAAAAACATGTTTTAAAATCCCAAATACGATTGTTTCAAAGAACACTTGAGTATGCTTTACCCACTGTAACTGTGTTTGAATTGTACATGTTGTTTCCACTTAGGATTGTACTTAGTGGTTCCATACAGTAAAGGAAATCGATTGTTGAACAAATATCCTGGGCATAGAGGAAGGTAGACTACACATGAAGGGAAAATATAAAGGTACTTTATATTTTTATTATTGGCCACAACCACAAAATAGTCTTACAAGATGATTGAAATGCAAACCATCAATCATTCTTAGTTCTCATCCTCTTTAATCA
Source organism: Piliocolobus tephrosceles (assembly GCF_002776525.5). NCBI lineage: Eukaryota > Metazoa > Chordata > Mammalia > Primates > Cercopithecidae > Piliocolobus > Piliocolobus tephrosceles. The sequence goes on from NC_045451.1 coordinate 13,091,837, forward strand.
ATTTAGCATTTGACAATTGATAAACCTCTCTTAAACACACTTTCTTCTATATACTGAATTATGTACATGTTAGGTAATTTGCTAGTAGTTCCTTAGGTAACTGCCGTAGAGCTTTTGTGCCTCAGGACCTTTGCTTGTCCTATAGTTTTCACATGTAATAATCTTCTTCCTTGTATATTGTCACACTCTCCTCTATCATGGCAATCTCTAATTACAGGTCACCTACAGTGGGAGCTCTGTGTTTGAACTTCTCTTGTACTTTGTTTTCCTATCATATTGAAATTTTTATATTTTGCCTTTGCAGATATTTAGTTTTTGTTTTTCCATATACAATTTTAAGAAGAATTCCTTAATATGGTTGCCTTTTTGCCTACATCCACACTCAGAAACATAGTAGTTTATATACATAAATATTAAATATGTATTTGTTATCAGATGACCATATTGTGTCAAAAGTTACATAATACTTGAATTGTTATAATTTTGTATTATCAACAAATAATTGGTGTGAGAAAGTAAGTTATATAGTTGGCTTGAATAAAAGGAGACAGTATAAAGAAAAATTGGATTATTTACATTATTTATGAGCTAAATTAATAATTTAAAAAACAGAAATTGAAGAGGTATTTGACAACAGTGAAACACGAAGACAAAATGACATCCCGTAAGAGAAAGGAGATGCGCAAGCAAAATTCTTACACTCAGGGTAATTATCATCAAGCTATGTCTTATTCCTTTTACAAGACAGAGTGCTAGCTGTTGATAGGAAAAAACACATTGGAAATATTAGTGAATGCACCATATTGTTAAGATAAACAATATTTAGAAAAAGTCATTGAAAGAAATGAAAGGTTTCTAAAAGTTTCATTTATCAACTTTGAAATATATTTTTCTCTACTGAATTTCTCATTGCTTTTAATTATATATCATATATATATGTATATGTAATATATCTCTATCCTTGTCTTTATGTTCCTTCATTGACAATTGGGGTCATGAATGCTAGCAAACAGAAATGACTTTTATGTACTATTCAGGAGAAAAAAAATTAATTTTCGTATAATTATTTGCCAGTATAAAAACAATCAAAGGAATCAGTAGGAAACCTCTCAGCAGCAATTAGTGAGATGCATTTTGAATAGCACATTTCTGAGGAGCACCTTTTGGGGCTACTCTCAATCTCCATGTCCCTCAAGATGAATTATAGCATCAGCATATGTGTAATGGAGTGTGAACACAGCATATCACAAAGCAATCAACACACAACTAGAACAAGCTGGTTTGGAATAAAATTGTAAAATTAGATTGCAGTTGAAGCAAAAGTACTACAATTTATTCTGTGCGCAGTTTGATGACCTAATGACGTGAATCCAGCTCAGCATTTGGACAATCTTGGAAACTGACAGAGGCAAACATTCTATTATTGAGAGGAAATAACAGAAACAATATGCAAGATCAACAGCAATGTGACCGGAAGTGTGTACTGAAGCTTTAGCTGCATCCATTGGAATAAATAAACCAAGGAAACATGAAAAGGCCTAGAACTGGAAGAAGATTCAACTCTGGAGATAATAGAGTTGGCATACTTTAAAGAAATGGTGATGGGTGATAAGTTTTCATTTAAAAATATACTTGATGTCACCAATTATGATTAGGCAGGTATCTGTGACTGCATAAGTAATACAGCATTATTTCACACACGTGCGCCATGGATTCAGCAACAGAATAGCTCCTCCTCTTCTCCTCAGACCTTGTTGTTGATATGACTTGGCCTTTTAGAGAATTAACTAACTCATATTGGCTGCATTTTGTATTTGAGTAGCAGGGCATCATAGTTACATACACATCAGGAACCTCAGGACTGCTGATGTTGTGATAGTTTTTTTTTTTTCTTTCTTTCTTTTTTTAAGAATTTTTTCACCTAACACTACCACTGCTTCTTTGAAAGCTGTATAAACAGAGTAAACCAAAAACAGAAAAATGTCATTCTTAAATAAAGTAAGATATTTCCCTCATTATTTTTGCATAGGCACAGCTCAAACGGTTTTATAAAAGGATGAACAAGTATGCCTGAAAAACACACAGACTCCGTGGTTTCAAATATTGGAGTATCGTAGAATGAGGCTTATTTTCAGGAAAGAATTCCTAGAATAACTAGAAATTATATGCATATATTTTTCATTTGTTGATTCCCAATTGCTGTAAAAAACATCTATGTTTTGCAATATTAGTATTTAGAGGTTTAAGTAACAAAGCATGTTGTTTTGTTTTATTTACTTGGCTAAAATTTTGGAGATAAATATGTGCATTTTTGAACATTTACTATCACGTGTTTTAATGGGAGTTTTGGCATATTGAGTAGTATACTGAATCATTATTAAATTAAATTATGTTCAAGTTTAATGATAGAATGTAGATTATGTACTTGTTTAACATGCTTTTTAATTGCAACAAAAGAAGAGCCAGTTCTAAATCATAATAACTCCTAAATTAGAGTAACAGTCTATGAACTGGCAAGAACTATCCATACTTTATCACGAACACTTTTGAAATAAACATGCACCATGTGACCTACTTAAAATTGGGTCTGCCTCTATTTGTTCTCTATTCTTTTATCTTTTGGGAAATAATTATCATACAAAATAGCAATTCAGAGATAATTAAAAAATGGCCAGAAATTATTCCAGATTCCTTAATCTTAAATGGTACATTTTTTAAAAATTATATTTTCGGGAAGGGGAACATCACACACTGGGGCCTATCATGGGGAGGGGGGAGGGGGGAGGGATTGCATTGGGGAGTTATACCTGATATAAATGATGAATTGATGGGTGCTGACGAGTTGATGGGTGCAGCACACCAACATGGCACATGTATACATATGTAACCTGCACGTTATGCACATGTACCCTAGAACTTAAAGTATAATAAAAATAAAATAAAATAAAAAAAGATAAAAAAATTATAATTTCTATAAATTTTATAATCAAAGAACACCTTTTGATTTTACACTATTTATCTGTATATATCTCAACAACTGTGATATTCAACTGTGTCATCCATATTGGTTGATTCCCTGCAGTGTGCAAAGCATTGTGCTATACTTTGATAATTGCTACATTGGTAAGTGAAAGCCCCATCTAGTTTCCTTCAACCTGATACCTTAAATTGTCCTTTCAATCCTATCACTAAAGTTCATTCCTTCATTTTTATGATATAATGCATTTTTCCTTTACTTTATGAAGTATCACAATATGACATTTCAAGTCACAAAATTGTGAATACATTAATTGAATTTCATAGGTAAAAACAAATTTCTGAACCACAGATTATAGTGTACAAAGTTATTAAGGCGAATGAAGGTGTATTCAATGTAAGATTATTATGTCATTCACAATCTGGTTAAAAAATATTTATGCTATAGATGCTTCAGACATCTAAAGCAGGTGTAACTGGGTTTGGGGAATTGGGGAGGGTTGATGTCTAAACTCTTTACTCTGGATAAGCCTGATAACAGTGGGAATATTTACATAAATTTCCTAATGCAGGCACAGACACTGCTCTCTCCAGCTTTTTTCAACTCTCACATTTACTGGTGATCCAGTTGCCTCTCAAAGTTAGTTTTTGTTAATGTTTACCCCAATTGCCCTCTCCAATTGACAGCATACCCGTTTCTTAGAGTCATTTTATGTTTTAACCAGGGGACTGCAGTGCAGCTCATCAGCTTTTCTCCCCACCTAAACTAATCCCCCATTCCTCATTCACAGTCACAATGAAGTTACGATTCCTTCCAGACCAAAGGGCCACAGGGACTCTAGGGTCACCCCAGTCCAGGGAGCCCCTCCCACTTTACTATACCTATTTAAGGTAAACACTCGTTCAGTGTCGGCGATCTAAAAATATCTTTAATTTGCTTTTAAATTTGAAAGATAATTTCACTTCATATACAATGCCAGATCGATATATAATTTTAATTAGAACATTGACAATGTTTTCCTCCATTTTTCCGGTTTCCATCATTCCTGTGGAAAAGTCTACCCTTAGCATACAACACACCATTTCTTTACAGAAAAGCTCTCATCAATTTCTAGCTGCTTTTCACATCTTCTCTTTGTGCTTTTTACTCTGCAGTGGTATCCTGATCCTTCTAGGTGTTGCTTATATTTCATCTACCCTTCTGCTGATTTGTTGAGCTTTGTTATTATGAATATTAATGTGATTAAAATAAATCAAAAAGGACACGAGGCCTGAAGAATCCCTGAGTTGACAAAGTCAGTTAGGCCTCATAAGTGACCTAAATCTTCCTTGATTTGCAAACACAAGCAAAACTTAACTAGTGCTATCTTTTAATAAATGCATACATTATATAAAAACAGAAGTTAAGTTCAACCAGTCAGAAGCAGCCAACAGACTTGTATAACTAGGGACTCTCCAACAGAATACACCAAAGAAGACAAATGTATAACTGTAGCCAATCAAATATTTTGTTTGCTCTAATTCTGTGTGTATCAGATAAAAGCCTCTCTCTTGTGTTCCCTTGGCAAAGTTTTCCAACTACTTCTTATTTAAAGCTGCCTAATTCATGAATTCTTTTTTGGTCAAATAAGGCCTTTAAAATTTTATTGTTTCTTAGTTTGCTTTGTACAAAAATGACATTTTTACAATCAATTATTGAATATTCTCATTCACACTTTCTTAAAATATTGCCTCTTCTCTCTCTTTTCACCTTCTGGAATTTAAATATGATACACAAAGTTGTATTATTTTTATTTCCATTTATTTTAATTGTCATTCATATCTTCTAGCCTTTCCTCTCTGCCTTCAGGAAAACTTTAGGTTTACTTTCAATTTACTAATTCTTTGTTTAGTTGTGCTTAATTTATTGTTCAAATAATCCAGCATATTTTAAATTCAGCATCTATGTATTCATTTCTAGAAAGTCAATTTGACTGTGTTTAAAAATATACTTGGCTATTTCCAACAACGCTTTCCTTACCTGATAAGATTTCTATGTTTACTTTGTTTTGATCTTGGAGAATTCCTTTTATGCCAGCTCAAAATAAACTAAAATATATACCTTTAAAATATTTTACCAGATATTTTTATTAATTGAAAATGTGAATATTGACTAGTGTTATTTTGCTTCTATAAGGTTATATAACTTTCATTAATTTTATGTGGTAATATTCCCAAAGATATTTTGCTTCTGTAATGTTGATAAAACAAGATACAAGAATGAAGCTTGCGGATCTGTAACAACAAACTAAGCTCATTCAGAAACTTTCTTAATAATCTCTGTGTAAAGTTGACTGGCCTACTTAATATGGGTATGGGGACTGGGATAGGGCAAAGGTTCAACACTAGTTTTATACTTTTGTGATTCTCTGCATGTGTGCTTGGTCTCCTTCAGGCAGGAAAGTCATATAATCTTACCCACGGGATTTGCTCTTACAGGCAGTTTCTTTTCCCCTAGAATGGATGGGATTCAGTCAGATGGGAGAAGGGCTCCCAGGTACAGAATGATGGTCATCTGGCCATGCATGATTTCATACTTGGATTTTTATTTGATATTTTTCTATTGAAATCCCCTTTATTCTTGCTCAATAATTGGAATTTTCTGATCCCTTGTGTCTTCCTATAGGAATAAATCTTAGCAGGTATACAGCTTCAGCTAACCTTAATTTTCAGAAATGTACTGAATCAAGAAAGTGGTGATGCCTTTGTGTTTTGAATGATAAAAAGTAGCAAAGAAGAAAAAGAGAACAGTGATAGTCCACGATGAACTTATATTGGGCCAACAAGCTCTTTTGTTCAGGTTTCCACGCTATGTATTATCAGGACTAGGCTGCTGCCACCTGTAGGTAAAACCAGAGACTGATGTAGACAAAGCAAGGGTGGGCCACAGCATGCTGTGATATTTGGTCAATTTTGTCTAGAAGGACAGAGTGAAAAAGAGTTGTCTTGTATCTCGCTAGAATTTTATTGTGAATTTTTAGTCCAATCTTTCAGTAAGAAACAACATCCTTTGTTTTTCCTTTGTCGTCCAACTCTACACCATCCCAAAGACCTCTGGGGAAATAATTGGGCTGCTCATGAACAAGATTTACAGGGTTGTGAATCCTGTGACTCCGTTTTCCACTATTCAGTCTCTAAATAACTAGATGCTATATGTTTTTAAAGCCATCTCCCTAGAAATGTCTAGAGCTTACATTGGGAAACAAGGAATCATATCTGGTCATTTGTTTATCATGTTCCATTCCATAAATAACACTCCATTGATTCAACCCATGAAGCAGAGTTTTTCCCTAATTTGGAATGAATAGGAAACGAATAATAAAAATTGATCCATCAGGTAAACACTAAAGAACCACAGTCAGAGTAAGAAATAGTTATTTGAAAAATGGTGTCTTCCATTTTTAATTCAGTAAATTTATTTTCTTTTAGGAGGCAGCTGTGGTACACACTAAGGCATATTTTGGTAAGAGCCTAGGTGCTAAATTGAAGAGAAGCAGAAATTGCAGGGGTTAGGACTGTAGAGTGCAGTAGAGGTCAACCTTGGGTGTAAAATAGAATCACTTGGGGATCTTGACCTGTGTCCTGTCACCAAAGCTGATGGTGCCCTGAAGCAACAACAAAATCCACATCCAATTCAATTTTGGGAAAAATTCCTTTACCTCTCCACACTAACATTCTGGCAAAATGTGCATGCACATTTCCAGTTATGAATATAAAGTAAAAATTCCATCCTAAGACATGATTTAGGTGTTGTAAAATCAGACTGAAAATTTTAAATAACTGATTAATGTGTTAAAGACTCTAATAGAAAAGATATCTAGAAAGCAAGAGCAGCTGAGAAATTGCAGCAGAGAAATAGAAACTGCAGAAAGAACTGAATAGGAATGCTAGAAGAATGACAGAACAGATGAAAAGTGACTCTAATGAAAGGGCCATTCACTAAACATGACACAGCTGAAGAAAGAACCAGTTAGGATAAATAAATAGATATTACCCAACCTGAAACACAAAGAGGAAACCATGAGTTAAAAAAAAACTATAAAGCAACAAACAAAATGAGAGTCTTTAAGAACTGTGGAAAATTTTCAGACAATTAAATTTATTTTTAAATGGAATCCTGGAAGCCAAAGATGATGTGGTAGAAAATAAATTTTAGCATATAGAGTTAAGAAATTTTGGCCGGGCGCGGTAGCTCAAGCCTGTAATCCCAGCACTTTGGGAGGCCGAGATGGGCGGATCACGAGGTCAGGAGATCGAGACCATCCTGGCTAACACGGGGAAACCCCGTCTCTACTAAAAATACAAAAAACTAGCCGGGCGAGGTGGCGGGCGCCTGTAGTCTCAGCTACTCGGGAGGCTGAGGCAGGAGAATGGTGTAAACCCGGGAGGCGGAGCTTGCAGTGAGCTGAGATGCGGCCACTGTACTCCAGTCCGGGCAACAGAGCAAGACTCCGCCTCAAAAAAAAAAAAAAAAAAAAATTTTTGAAAAATAATTAATGAAATCAAACCATGGATCCAGGAAGTTAAAACAAATATCATCTTACAGACACCTGTGAACACACACACACACCCCTATACTTAAAATTCGAACTGCTGCATACTAAAGGTAAAATCTCAAATGCAGCTTGAGAAGAAAATACATGTTATATATTATATATATTATATAGTACCAAGACATCTGCACTACAAAATGTTAAAAGAAGAACAGGAAAAAATATATAATACTCAACAGAAATGTGAATCTCCAAAATAAACTAATGATCAACAGAAATGGTTAAAATAAAGTCTGTGTATTAGTTGGTTTTCACACTGTTATAAAGAAAAAACTACCTGGGACTGGGTAATTTATAAAGGAAAGATATTCAATTGACACACCGTTCTATACAGCTAGGGGGGGCCTCAGGACAGTTACAATCATGTTAGAAGGCAAAGGAGAAGCAAACACTTTCTTCACAAGGCACCAGAAGACAGAGAGAGGGAGTGAAGGGAGAGGTTCCACTTTGAAACCAACAGATCTCAAGAGAACTTACTATCATGATAACAGCATGGAGGAAACCACCCCATGATCCAATCAATTCCCACCAGGTCCCTCTGTTGAGACATGGGGATTGAAATTCATGATGAAATTTGGGTGGGGACACAGAGCAAAACCAGATCATTCTGACACTTACTCCTCCAAAATATCATGTTCTTCTCACATTGTAAAATCAATCATGCCTTTCCAACAGATCCCCAAAGTCTTAACTCATTCAGCATTAACTCAAAAGTCCAAGTCCGAAGATTCATCTGAGACAAGTTAAGTCCCTTCAACATATTAACTTGTAAAAATGAAAAACAACTTAGTTATCTCAAAGATACAATAGAGGTACAGGCATTTGGTAAATATCCTTATTTCAAATGAGACAGCTTGGCCAAAACAAAGGTGCCATAGGCCCCATGCAAGTACCAAACCCAGCCAGGAAGTCACTAAATCTTAAAGCTCAAAAATCTCCCTTTATTCCATGCCTCACAACCAGGGTGTGTTAGGGGTGGGCTCCCATGGCCTTGGGTGGCTCCTCACCTATGACTCTGCAGGGCTGGTGTTGAGTGCTTATGGCTTTTCCAGGCACATGGTGATAGTAGTTGGTGGATCAACTTTTCTGGTGTCCGTAGAACAATGGCCCTCTTCTCATAGCTTCACTAGGCAGTGCCCCAGTGTTGACTCTGTGTAGGGGTTCCAACCCCACATTTTCCTTCTCCATTACCCTAGCAGAGGGTCTCCATGAGGGCTCCACCCCTCCAGCAGACTTCTGCCTGAACACCAGGCATTTCCATACAACGCCTGAAATCTAGGCAAAGGTTTCCAAACTTCAATTCTTGCCTTCTCTATACCCACTAGCCCAATATCACATGGAAGCCTCTAGTGCTTGGGGCTTGCACACTCTGAAGCAATGGCCTAAGCTGTACCCCGGCCCCTTTTAGCCACAGTTGGAACTGGAATGGTTGTGACACAGGGGACCAAGTCTCAAGCTGCACAAGGCAGGGTGACATTGGGTCCAGCCCACCAAACCATTTTTCCCTCCTAGGCCTCCAGGCCTGTAATAGGAGGGGCTAACATGAAGATCTCTGAAACGGCCTGGAGGTTTTTTTCCCCATTGTCTCGGTGATTAACATTTGGCTCCTTGTTACTAATGTAATTTTCTGCAGCAGGCTTGAATTCCTCCCCAGAAAATATGTTTTCTTCTTATCTACCACATGGTCAGGCTGCAAATTTTCCAAATCTTTATGCTCTGCTTCCTTTTAAAATATGTTCTGATTTCAAACCATTCTTTGTGAACACATATGACTAAATGCTTGAAGAATCAGCCAGATTACATTTTGAATGCTTTGCTGCTTAGAAATTTCTTCTGTCAGATATCCTAAATCATCTTCCTCATGTTCAAATTTCCACAGATCTCTCAGGCAGGGGCAAAATGCCATGAGTCTCTTTGCTAAAGCATAGCAAGAGTGACCTTTGCTTCAGTTCCCAGAAAGTTCCTCAGCTTTATCTGAGACCACCTCAGCCTCGATTTCATTGTGCATATCACTATCAGCATTTTTATCAAAACCATTCAACAAACTGTTTCCATTACCTCTGCACATTACCCAGTTTCAAAGTTGCTTCCAAATTTTCAGGTTATCTTTACAGCAGTACCTCATCCTGCTGGTACCGATTTTCTGTATTAGTTCATTTTCACACTAGTATAGAGAACTATCTGAGACTGGGTAATTTATACAGGAAAGAAGTCTAACTGACTCACAGTTCCACATTTCTGGGGAGGCCTCAGGAAAGTAACAATTGTGGTAGGAGACAAAGGAGAAGCAGACAGCTTCTTCACAAGGTAGAAGGAGAAGAGGGAAAGAGAGCACACATGAAGGGGGAAGTTCCACTTTTAAACCATCAGATCTTGTGAGAACTCACTCACTATCACAAGGACACCATTAGGGAAACTGCTGCCATGATCCAAATCCCATCAGGTCCCTTCATTGACATATGGGAATTACAATTCAAGATGAGATTTGGGTGGGACACAGAGCCAGACCAAATCAGTCTGTGTTTCTACATAGCCTGATGTGCACTTTAAATAATAACACATACTTAGCTCACATTTAGCTTTGAGTAAAAACTGGGTGATGACCATTACCTCAACATGCAGTTAGCTGTTTACCATAATCTTTATGAAATTAACCCCTGCAATATTTTTCTTGAATGCTTAGTATCTATTCCTTTGATAAAGTGCTTCTTACAAACGATAAAATAGAAATATAAAAGAGAAAATAAAATATATTTTATCTTTTTTAATCTTTCTAAATGAAAACTACATATTCAAAGCAAAAATAACAATTTTTGCAATAAAATGTATGAAAAGTAAAATGTATAACAAGAGCACAAAAAGATGGGAAGAAAACACTGGGAATATATTGTTGCAAGATTTATGAATTACATATGACAGAGTATAATATCCATTCCAATCTATACTTTGATTAATTACAAAAATATATTGTAAACCCTAGATAAAGGAAATATAATCAAGAAACATCTAGAAAAAAAAGAGGGAAAAAAGAAAAAAGTATTTAATAGATAGTATACAGCTATCAAGATAAATTTTAATCCAACTGCTTCGAAAATTGCCTTAATAGTAAATAATCTCCTCATAACCAATTGCAAAATGGGTTGTATATTCTATAATTAATAAGTTCCCAAACACTTGACAAATTCCTAATATGTCTGCTTCCAGTTAGTTCCATGTGCTATATCTTGTTTTCTACCATCTCCAGTTTCTTGAACAGTGTCTAGAATATAATATGTATTCAATAATATTTGATAAGCAAATGAAGGAGTAAGCATATAAATGTTTTAAAGTAAATAAACACCTAATATTGATAAATACTAATAAAAATCATTGCTTTTTTAAGAATTCACCTGTTAAACACAGGTGAAAGATTCTAATTTTGCATATCACTGCACATTAATTAGCATTTGATTGTTACAAAATACACAAAACACTGTGCTTTCATTGGCCCTCCAAAGAATATATGAGAATGGGGACAAAACCATTACATTATAGAAGGAGTGATACATGGTTTAAGTGAATTTGTTGGCATATTAATTCTAATTTATTCTGGAAAATGTTTGATTGTTCATAAAAATATTTAAGATATTAATGTGGTATTAAGGGACAAATAGTCATGATGAGTTATGAAGAGTGTTAAAATAAATTCTCAAAGTGTCATGAAAGCACAATGGAGAAAGATGATACTTCAGAATTCACTTTTATAACATAATGTATGCCTCCATGAAAATCTCTTTTAATGAACTATGGATATGATGCAATCTCACCAGCTGTCTCACTACCTCCCCTCTCACTAGCCTTAATATGTAAAGTGTACATTTCATGTTATTGAATGAACTTTACAAACTAATTATACACACATGTAATTCTTTACCTTGGTCTTTCTGATAAGAGTTGCGATTTGCTCAGTACAATTTAGACAGTAAAAACCTGAGCAGACAATTACTTTTCTTAAATCTACCTGCTGCTGTTTGCTTATAAGCCTGAATTAGTTTGAGTTGTACTTATTACATTAAATGTGATTACCTTTATTTTTAACCCTTTCCTGAACTGATGATACATTTATACCACAATCCTTTATTTCTCAACCAATAGAGAACTTTATTATACTGACAAAATATCCTTTAGTGTAGGCTGATAAAACAGGCAACCCAAAATAAGCACAATAAAGGCATCTCATGTTGAAAGAAAAGGACATTGATTTTTGAAAATAATTTTTCATGTAATGCCAATTGCTACAGGGTCTTTCAAAGAAACGTTATAATATAAATAATAAGCACTTGTTAAAGATGTCACTGTGGTCTCCAAATAGTCTTGTGTTGATAGTTTTAGGGAAATTATTTTTTCCAGGCTTAATAGAGATAAACAAGCAGTTGAGCAGGCAATGAAATATGTTTCTCTAGAGAGAATGGAGAGTGATCATCAATGTTTGGTTTTTCACAAGTTTGGGGAAAATGCAGCTACCAAATGTGATATGACTTTGCATTTTCTTTTGCTCAGAATATATCTGGGAATTGGGAATTATGCTGGGGAATAAGCTCTTGAGCACATGTTGTACTGTGGGATTAAGTTCTTACTTGGCCCAGTGATGTTTATTCAACTAGAGATGACTTTTAAGGAGACAGAATATAGGCTAGTGAATTTTTGTGACACACTCATAACCTTTCTGTGAATGTACTGCCTTTATTTTTTCTATCAAATGAATGCTGATGTTTCAAAAGGTATTATTCATAAATAGGATATAGTTCCATAAGGAGGGGAAAAACTAGCACATAACATACTGACCCATGAGAAATAAAGCCTCGAATCATTTCTCCTTTAACTCCAAAGGAAGCCTATATTTTTTTATCAGTCACTTTTTCAGAGGATGAAATCACTGGAGTTTCACCATCCATCTCTGTTTCTATTAGCTTGTCAATTTGGTTTGAGTTTTCATCAGAGTGCTATTAACAGCTGGAAGAAAAGTTGTTTCATCCAAACATTCACCAAGGGGCAAAGAGAAAAATCTATTAAAGCTGACATAGGACAGCGTACTTGTTCAAGAAGACACAGAACATTTGTAGGGGAAAGAAAACTTTGTAAAACTTGTTAAGATCATCCTCACAAGTATAGGAAATAAGATTCTACTTAATTGAAAAGGTATTATAATGCAAAAAGAAGGAATAAAAACTCTGTTTATATGTATTATTAACCAAGAAATATTATTATTATTATTATTATTATTTTGAGATGGAGTCTCACTCTATCACCAAGGCTGCAGTGCAGTGGCACTATCTCGGCTCACTACAACTTTCTCCAGTCGGGCTCAAGGAATTCTCCTGCCTCAGCCTTCCAAGTAGCTGGGACTATAGGCGTGCATCACCACGCCTGGCTTGCATTTTTAGTACAGACAGGGCTTCACTATGTTAGCCGGGCTGGTCTCGAACTCCTGACCTCAAGGGATCCTCCAGCCTCTGCCTTTCAAAGTGCTGGGATTACAGGCATGGATCACTGTGACCATCCAAGAAATACTATTGATTAAGAAGTTAATGTGGGGTCCCAGTGAAAACTGCAATAAAATTTCAACAATTATCAGTGTCATAATTTGGCATATAACAATAATTATACATAATAAAATATATGTATTATACCTAGGTGAGTGGGTGGGAATAACAGAAAATAAATTTAGAAAATGCTAGGGTTTTACCACTAGTTATAATTTTTTAAGAATATGTAAAATATTTTCATTTAGTTGAAATAAATAGATAAAATGTTAACCTGTACTAATTTGGCTGATGGCAACACGAGGGTATGCCATATTATTTTCTGTCTTTTTATATCTATTTTATATATCATATACTTTTATTTAGTACTAAAATAATTGTAAAAACTATTATAAGAGAAATGAAATCTAAATTAATGATGTCATGAAAAATAAATTTGCTAAAGAAAGTCATAATACACATTTCCTTTTATGTGGCTGAATGTAGATTATAAATTATTTTCTAGGAGTTTAGAATTTCTAATTAAAATGTTAAAAATAAAAATATGATAAAATGTTATGCTATCATTGATAAATAAATACCTTTACTTCAGTGAGATTAAGGAACTGGCTATATAAAAGGTAATCAGACAAGAAAATCTGATTCATTTCTACAGAGTGAAATTCATTTGTTCATTTATTCTGAAACTCATTCATGAGTTTCATTATTTATATAGAGTTGCATTTTTAAAGATGCAAAATCTTGGGTCGAATTGTACATAAATTAATGGATTAGAATTAAAGTACAATTCACAAATAATTAATATTTGGATCAGAAAAATAAGATTGCTATAGGTGAAGTTGTGGTACAATAATGCCAAAAAACATAAACAAGTATTTTTCTTATAAATATTTCTAATTAGAGTTATAATAGAAGTAAAACTAAGATAGCAGTAGTAAAATACATCACGTTTTGATCATCTATTCTTTCACGCAGATATGCATAGAATTTTTCAGATGAATACATTCTTAGGTGTGTATATGTTTTCCTCTAAGTATATTGTGCTCTGCATCCCATAAGTCAGTTTGACTTACAGGTTGCTACTCCAGTTGTATTAATAAATATTCCTCTGTCAATTGATATTAGCATCACATGGTGACTGGAAATTGTCCTCAATCTGTGGTAGAAATCATGTATTTCCCAACCCTATTTTAACAGGTTGAGCTGCACTTTTTGATGGAGATGTTTCCATTACTTTTTCTTTGTGTCTACTCTTCAAAACTGAAATTCACTGATCTCTCATGATGCATCTATAGAGATTTCAAACCTATTTCTGAAATCTGAGCAGTTACACATAATAAAATCTCAATCTGCTACAATGTATCTTCTCATACCTTTTCTTTCAGGAATATTTCATACATGATAGCAAAGTCTTATTCTTTGTCAACATATGTTCTCATCACAAAGAAAAGATAAATGTTTAAGGAGATAAATACGTTAATCTCTCTAATTTGATTGTTACACAATTTATACATGTATGGACATATCAGGCTGTATCCCATAAATATGTACAACTACTATGTACATAATGACAATTACTATGTCAATCATAACCTAAAATAACAGGGAACATTTATATGAATTTTTCTCAGAAAAAAAATATGTTTCAACACATGGTGGCTGTTATCTACCAAACAATTAATTTACTTTGAGGTACCAAAAATATTGTATATAAGGGTATCTTTTTGTCATAACACTTTACTGCAAAATTTATTTTTATATGTGCACATATTTTTTTCACTAATATTTAAGAAGCATGGCACAGAGGAAATCATTAAGTTTAGAAATTAACAAGTGTAACTTGAATTTTATTTCTTCACTAATAACTAAAACATTTTAAGTCATCAAACTATGTATTTTATATATCTAAAAACATGTATGTTATATATGTATGCATATATATATGTCATAATCTAGGATAGCATTTTTGGGTCTTGGTGTTCACCAAATGTTAATTAAATAAAGAACTGAAATATAAAAGCATTACACTTCTGAAGTGTATTGTTTTCTGTTTAATTGAAAATAGTTTGACTAAATGAAAATGTAATGTATATTTACATATATTAATTAGTAAAAACAATACAACAGTGGCAAAACTCTAAATCAAGGAAAGGAAAATGTAAAGAGACAACCATCTATTAACCAAAGGATAATAATTCGTGTTTATGCTTTTGTAAATATCCTCCCATCTCTTATGTTTTAAATGAACATATAGTTAAAACATATAAAATATGCAATATGGATGTAAGATCATAGGAATTGACTTTGAAAGCAAGTATTTTGTGACATGCTCTTCCCTCCTCACATAGCATTGAATAAACATGTATTCACGGTTAAATTATTCAGCTTAGCAAATATATATTAAGAACCTACTGTCTGTCAGATACTCTTCTTGGCACTTGGAATAAATGAGTAAACAAGGAACACCTCTGTGCATACCTTTTACAGCATATAAGAAAGTTCTGACTGGGCACAGTGGCTCACGCTTGTAATCCCAGCACTTTGGGAGGCTGAGGGTGGCAGATCACCTGAGCTCAGAAGTCCGATATCGTCCTTGCTAACACGGTGAAACCCCGTTTCTACTGAAAATACAAAAATCAGCCTGGTGTGGTAGTGTGCACCTCTAATCGCAGCTACTCAGGCAAGAGGCAAGAGAATCACTGAACCCAGGAAGCAGAGGGTTGCAGTGAGTTGAGATCGTGCCATTGCACTCCAGACTGGGCGACAGAGTGAGACTCTGTCTCAAACCAAAGAAAAAAGAAAAATGAAAAAAGATGAAAGATGCCAAGTTCTAAAAAAAAAAAAAAAAAAAAAAAAAAAAAAAAAAAAAAAAAAAAAAAACCAGGGATAAGTTGCTATTTTAAAATGTTTTTGATAACTAAGGATGAACCAATCATGTAGATATACATAATACATACATTTTATTATAAACATATTTTACTTAAATGTTTGAATATTTCTGTAGTATAGATTCATGGATCTAGATTTTTACATTGTCCCAATGTCATTTCATTAGGCTGCTTATTTTAGTGGACTTCCTGAGTGTATATAAAATACATAAAATAGTCTCTTGGGGGATTTTCACTTTTTTATATATTCAGCTGCAGGTTGTGAATATCCCCACATTACAATGCCCTTAAAAAAGGTGGCTCACTGAAAACATATTATTGAGGGGCAAAGTAGAGGAAAGAAAATTATGTTTAGTTTAAAAAGACTATCTGTCATACTTTCTGGGATTTAGTCAAGGCTCCATGAATGATGGTTTCCTTCCATATGACTCCTTAACCAGAATAAAGTTCCCATGTAAATACCACACACAAAAAATGACATGATTGTATATTTAGAAAACCCCATCATCTCAGCCCCAAATCTCCTTAAGCTGATAAGCAACTTCAGTTCAGCAAAGTCTCATGATACAAAATCAATGAGCAAAAGTCATAAGCATTCTTATACACCAATAACAGATAAACAGAGAGCCAAATCATGAGTGAACTCTCATTCATAATTGCTTCAAAGAGAATAAAATACCTAGGAATCCAACGTACAAGGGATGTGAAGGACCTCTTCAAAGAGAACTACAAACCACTGCTCAATGAAATAAAAGAGGACACACACAAATGGAAGAACATTCCATACTCATGGATAGGAAGAATCAATATTGTGAAAATGACCATACTGCCCAAGGTAATTTATAGATTCAATGCCATCCCCATCAAGCTACCAATGATTTTCTTCACAGAATTGGGAAAAAAACTACTTTAAAGTTCATATGGAAGCAAAAAAGAGCCTGCATTGACAAGACAATCCTAAGTCAAAAGAACAAAGCTGGAGGCATCATGCTACCTGACTTCAAACTATAATACAAGGCTACAGCAACCAAAATAGCATGGTACTGTTACCAAAACAGATATATAGACCAATGGAACAGAACAGAACCCTCAGAAATAATACCACATGTCTACAACTATCTGATCGTTGACAAGTCTGACAAAAACAAGAAATGGGGAAAGGATTCCCTATTTAATAAATGGTGCTGGCTAGCCATATGTAGAAAGCTGAAACAGGATCCCTTCCTTACAACTTATACAAAAATTAATTCAAGATGGATTAAAGACTTAAATGTTAGACCTAAAACCATAAAAACCCTAGAAGAAAACCTAGACAATACCATTCAAGACATAGGCATGGGCAAGGACTTCATGTCTAAAACACCAAAAGGAATGGCAACAAAAGCCAAATGGGATCTAATTAAACTAAAGAGCTTCTGCACAGCAAAAGAAACTACCATCGGAGTGAACAGGCAACCTACAGAATGGGAGAAAAGTTTTACAATCTACTCATCTGACAAAGGGCTAATATCCAGAATCTACAAAGAACTCAAAAAAAATTTACAAGAAAAAAACAACCCCATCAAAAAGTGGGTGAAGGATATGAATAGATACTTCTCAAAAGAAGACATTTATGCAGCCAACAGACACATGAAAAAATGCTCATTATCACTGGTCATCAGAGAAACGCAAATCAAAACCACAATGAGATACCGTCTCACACCAGTTAGAATGGTGATCATTAAAAAGTCAGGAAACAACAAGTGCTGGAGAGGATATGAAGAAATAGGAACACTTTTACACTGTTGGTGGGACTGGAAATTAGTTCAACCATTGTGGAAAACAGTGTGGTAATTCCTCTGGGATCTAGAACTAGAAATACCATTTGACCCAGCCATCCCATTACTGGGTATATACCCAAAGGATTATAAATCATGCTGCTATAAAGATACATGCATGCATATGTTTATTGCGGCACTATTCACAATAGCAAAGACTTGGAACCAACCCAAATGTCCATCAATGATAGACCGGATTAAGAAAATGTGGCACATATACACCATGGAATACTATGCAGCCATAAAAAAGGATGAGTTCATGTCCTTTGTAGGGACATGGATGAAGCTGGAAACCATCATTCTCAGCAAACTATCACAAGGACAAAAAAACAAACACAACGTGTTCTCATTCATAGGTGGGAATTGAACAATGAGAACACTTGGACACAGGAAGGGGGCCTGTTGTGGGGTGGGGAGAGAGGGCAGGATAGCATTAGGAGATATACCTAATGTAAATGAGGAGTTAATGGGTGCAGCACACCAACATGGCACATGTATACATACGTAACAAACCTGCACATTGTGGGCATGTACCCTAGAAACTAAAGTATAATTAAAAAAGAAAAAAAAGACTATCTGTCGTAGTTCCTGGGATTTAGTCAAGGCTCCACGAATGATGGTTTCCTTCCAAATGCCTCCTTAACCAGAATAAAGTTCCCATGTAAATACCACAAAAAAAAAGTCAGACAACTCAGTTTAACTTACCCAAGTAAGGAAACGAGTGCATTTGTCTTTGTGAAATGGCCAAACTATATAATAAGAAGGTAAGTGTTTTCTAGAATTAAAAGGAAGAACACTTTGGATTCTAATATCTGTTTTCACATGTGTATTGTTTACAGTCATTGAATAATTGCTGCTATAGTTTTGATGTTTGTCTCTGCAAACCTCAAGTTGAAATCTATCCTTAATGTTGGAAATGGGGCCAAATGAGAGATGTTGAGGTCATGGGGATGGATTCCTCATGTGTAGATTCACCCCCAATGTGGAAAAAGGGGAGTTGTCACTTATGAGTTCCCAGGAGGGCTAGCTTTGTTTAAAAGAACCTGGTATTTCCCATCCCCACTTGCTTCCTCTCTCCTGCCATGTAATCTCTACACACACCGCCAGTTCTCCTTCCACCTAAAGTGGAAGCAGCTTGAGGCCCTCATTAGAAGCACATGCTGGTGCCATGCTTCCTGTAAAGCCTGCAAAACTGTAAAAAACTGCAAAAAGAGCCAAATAACCCTCTTTTCTTAATAAATTACCTACCTCAGATATTCCTTTATAGCGACACTAAAGGAACTGAGAATATTGCTCTAAAAAAAATTCTGTTTGGTCAATACAAACCTGTTTTAAAAGTTAGTAGTGTATATAACAAGGAATACTTTTAAAGAATTAGAAGGACCTGTCTTTTGATGCAGACTATTACATGTTTACATGTAAAGCTTTTGAATGACATTAATTATTTCTGTTGAATGGATACAATACTTGCCATTGGGCCTTAAGAATGTTTAATTAGTGGAAGAAGTGTTTCCTTACTTGCAATATTTTCATGCAAACTTTTTGAATAGCAGCAATGTTAGCTACATCACACTCTTTTTACCATTAAGTTTTAAGAGTGTTCAGGGTAAAATCACTCATAAACTGGAATATTAACTCCTACATTAGAGGAGTCAATCAACACTACAGTTATTGATTGAGCCAGTATGTTTAAGTACACTTCTATATTGATGAGAATTTAAAGATATGGATCATTGAATGGAGATTAGAGAAAATTACTTTCATAAAGTTTCTAAATTACTGTATTTTAAAATATTCTTTTGATTATACGTTGTTTTTTATTATGCTGCTTCTGAAACATCAAATCAAATTCCATTCTGTCCATGTTTATGTGTGTATATGTATGTGATTTTGCTAGTTAAATATTTTTTTTTTCCAATACAAGTTAGAAACGAATCAGAAATGACTGAAAATTGAATGAGAAAAACTAAATAAAACACATATGACTGGAAAAACAGTAGGAAAATTAAACAGTGAATGGCTATCAAAAATTGAAAGCTTTTCTCTAAGTTTATTTTTGTATAAAAATTATTCTTTAAGGTTACCTGCAGATTACATTCATCTTGTTCTTTACTTGAGCTTAAATTAAAAGAGCAAAATCACAAGATTTACATTTTTATTAGTACTGTATTTTAAGTATTTCTTTGGCATTTTAATGAACTGTACCTTAAATACCTCCCTTTTTCATTACATTTTAAAAATGTTCTACACAGGATCACTGCATAGGATTTCCACCAAGAGATAATTGAAACCTTAAATCAAACAATTGCAGAGAAGAAATTTTCTGTAATGCTTTGTGGCACTCTATTCAAAACTATTTCTCCTTTGAAAATGAAAGTAATAGATTAATTCAAAACATTATCTGGAGAACAATTTGTTTTCTAACTATGTATTGTTATGCTTCTTACTCACAAAATCATTACTGATTTAGTAATATTCTGAAAGTTTAAGAAACAAAATGTCATTAAAAATGTGGGTAAATGTGTATCTGTTAATCTAAAAATAGAATTTAGTCTTTTTTCTGATATTTTACATTTTAGTATTAGGTACATTCAGTATTATTGATTTCCATATATTGGAATTTCTTTGATAATGGCAAGAAAAATGAGAGAATTTTATTGATCAATATGACTTAATTTAAAGAAAACCTTTTAAAGACCCAGGAAATGCTGAAAGATATTATTCAAGTGACAGAATACTCTATGAAAATAACAATCACCTATAAATAACCCTTTCTTCCCATTATTTTTATTTTTCTGATGAAGAGTGGCATTTTAAAACATAATAAGCCATTACTACATCAAGTGCTATGCTATTACAGATTCTAATCAGGACTGAGCTGTTAAGCTTCTGCCAAATATTGAACTAAATTTGCAGGTCTATAACAGGTTATTTTAGACAGTTGCAACAATCCCCAACCCTAATACTATACATAAAGTTAACAATACTTAAATGCTGATATGAAGTCAATAAATCTTATGTCATATAATAAAGGAAAAAGGAAATAAAATGAAGATATTTTGTTTGCACAAGTGTATACATGCACAACAATGTTTTTAACAAAAGGAGGAGGAAATACTCATGACAATGACAGTCCTCGTTTCTGAAGCTGGTCATGTAGTCATAGCAGGTATTGATGACTACCTTCTTCTGCTACCCATTCTGTAGTCCCTTTGCCTTCAGCAAGTAGCAGGTTGTGTCTTTTTTTTTCCCCCTGGTGGTGTGACCCAAACCTTCATTCCTGAAGGGTCTGTGTCATTTGTAGTCCAGCTTGGATAGGGCTCTTGCGATTTCCCATCGGCCTTGATCACAAGTCATGGTCATACTAAGAGGTGTCCTAATGGACCTCCTGTATTCCATGCATACAGCAGCCTGGACCTGTTGCAGTCTTACCTCAGTTGTGGAGTAGTAGACTGATTTCACCTTGATAGTCTGGGTCAACCATCCCAGCCAACAGTAACTCCCTTCTTAGCCTGTTGGCTTAAATGTAGGAGGAGCTCAAAGTGTCCAGGTGGCAATCTTAACTTCTAGTTTAATGGGATTGTTGTGTCTCCTGGTGGTAGCGTTCCTCCCTCTGGAACTAAGACTTCTAAGCCAGCAGAATGTAAGTTCGCAGGAACAGGAAGGAAAAATTTTGCTAGTGGATCACTAGGAGGATGATGAGTGGTGCCACTTCCACTTCCACCCCTTGATTTCTGGACCCACGAATCCTGGCCATGGGAAAAACAGTACCTTATATTGGATGCAAATTCAGAGCATACATGGCCTTCTGGGGAACACTGCCCCAGCACTGTCAGGTATTGTCACCTAGTTGATGTTGTAATTGTGACTTAAAAAGGCCACTCCATTGTTCTACCAATCCAGCTGCTACAAGATGATGGGTAACATGGCAAGACCTGTGAATTCCATGAGCATGAGTGGACTGCCACACTACTTTAGCCATAAAGTGAGTGCCTTGGTCAGAGGCAAGGCTGTGTGGAATCCCATGATGGTGGATAAGGCATTCTGTGAGTCTACAAATGGTAGTCTTGGGAGAGGCATTTCATGCAGGATAGGCAAACCCATATCCAGAGTAAGTGTCTATTCCAGTGAGGCCAAGCCTCTGCCCATGCCATAATTGAAGAGGTCTGATATAATCTAACTGCCACCAGGTAGCTGGCTGATCACTCCGAGGAATGGTGTCATATTGGGGCCATTCCTTGATATGTGTCAGTCTCTGCTGCTGGCAAATTGGGCACTCAGCAGTGACCATAGCCAGGTCAGCCTTGGTGAGTGGAAGTCCATGTTGCTGAACTCATTTGTTGATGGGCCCATTGGGCAATGACTGGGGTGGCTGGGGAAAGAGGCTGAGTGGTGTCCACAGAACGGGTCATCCTATTCATTTGATTATTAAAATTTCCCTCTGCTGAGGTCACCTGTTGGTGAACACTCACATGAAATACAAGTATCTTCACAGTTTTTGACCACTTAGAGAGGTCCATCCACATACCTCTTCCCCAAATTTCTTTGTCACCAATTTTCCAACTATGCATCTTCAAAACCTTAACCATCCAGCCAAACCATTGGCTACAGTCTATGAAGCAGTATATAATCGCAAATTTGGCCATTTTTCCTTCCATGCAAGATGCACAACCAGGTGCACTGCTTGAAGTTCTTCCCACTGAGAACATTTCCCTTCACCATTGTCCTTCACGGGTGTCCTAGAAAGAGGCTATGGTGCTGCAGCTGTCCACTTTTGGGTGGTACCTGAATATCGTGCAGTACCATCTGTGAACCAGGAACTAGTCCTGTCTTCCTCTGTTAGCTGATAATAGTAAACTCCTCATGAGGCCACTGGTGTAGGCTGGGGAAGAGACTCCAGGGTGGCAGCAGTGAAGACCATGAGTATTTGAGCCACTTCCTCATGTAACTTACTTGTGCCTTCAGGACTTGCTCAAGCCTGACCACATATATACCACTTCCATTTGTTGATGGAATGCTGCTGTGCATGTGCCACTTATGGATAGATGGGTCAGAAAGCACCCAGTTCATGATAGGAAGTTAGGTCTCATGGTGACTTTGTGACCCATACTCAAATGTTCAGTTTCCACCAAAGTCCAGTAACAGGCCAAGAGCTGCCTCTCAAAAGGAGACTAGTTATCTATAGAAGATGGCAGGGCCTAGCCCCAAAATCCTAGAGGCCTCTGCTGTGATTCACCAATGGAGGACAGTCAAAGGCTCCAAACAGCATCCCTATCTGCCACTGACACCTCAAGCACCATTGGATCTGCTTGGTCATATGACCCGGGTGGAAGAGCAGCTTGTACAGCAGCCTGGGCCTGTTGCAGTCTTCTCCTGTTCTGAACCCTACTTAAAACTGGCAGCCTTTCGGGTCACTTGATAAATGGGCCTGAGTAACACACCCAAATGAGCAATGTGTTACCTCTAAAATCCAAATAGGCCCACTAGGTGTTGTGCCTCTTTCTTGGTAGGAGGGACCAAATACAGCAATTTATCCCACACCACTGGGCCTCTAGGAATATTATGAGGTAGAAGGTCCCTGAATTTTAGTCAGATTTATTTCCCAATCTCTGGCATGCAAATGTCTCACCAATACAGTGTGTTTGCTACTTCTTGCCCACTAGATCCAATCGGCATAATGTCATCAATGTAAATAGACCAGTGTGATATCTTGTAGAAGTGAAAAGTGATCAAGGTCTCTTAGAATAAGATTATGACACAAAGCCAGTGAGTTGATATACCCCTGAGGTAGGAGAGCAAGGGTATATTGCTGGCCTTGCCAGCTGAAGCCAAATTGCTTCTGGTGAGTCTTATGGACAGGAATGGAGAAAAAGGCAGTTTTCAAGTTAATGGCTGCATATCAGGTACCAGGAGATGTGTTAATTCCTCAAGCTATGAAACCATATCTGGTACAGCAGCTGCAATTGGAGTCACCACTTTGTTGCGCTTACAGTAATCCACTGTCATTCTCCAAGATCCATCTCTCTTCTGCACAGGTCGAATGGGAGAGTTAAATGAGGATGTGGTGGGAATCACCATCCCCATGTCTTTCAAGTCCTTGAGGGTGGCACTAATCTCTGCAATCCCTCCAGGGACGCAATATTGTTTTTGATTTACTATTTTTTAGGTAGAGGCAGCTCTCATGGCTTCTTGGCTTCTATTTGGCCTTTCCCACCATAATAGCTCTCACCTTGCCAATCAGGGAGCCAATGTGGGGAATCTGCCTACTGCCAAGTATGTCTATGCCAATTATGCATTCTGGCACTGGGGAAATGAGCACAGGATGAGTCTGGGGACCCACTGGACTCAATGTAAGTCAGACCTGAGCTAAAACTCCATTAATTACCTAACCTCCATTAGCTCCTACTTTAACTGGAGGGCCACAATGACGTTTTGGGTTCCCTGAAATCAACGTCACCTCAGAGCCAGTGTCCAGTAATCCCTGAAATGTCTGATCATTTCCCTTTCCCAAGTGCACAGTTACCCTGGTAAAAAGCCCAAGGTCTCCTTGGGGAAGGATGGGAAAAAGACTTACTGCATAAACTGTCGGTTATGTAGTGGGATTCTTCCTCAAGGCACCTGCACCCCACTTCATTCAAGGGGATCTGGGTCTGTAAATAGGCTCAAGTCTGGAAATTGATTAAGGGGCCACAATTCTCTGTTTTTATAACTCACATTAGCCTTTTGTCCATTTAATCTGTAAGTTTTCTGCTTATATAAATTAAGTAGGAATACAGTAGGCTTCTTATCAATTTTGCTTCTAGGAATAGTGTGATTAATTAGCCAATGCCAGAGGTCTACAAGAGTAAGACTATTCTGATTGCCACTTTGCCTCTGCTCTTCATTAAGGTAGCTATGCCCACCTTGCCTTTGATGGTTTAGTGCTTCCACTTGGCTCCTGCCACCTCGGGATCCAGTTATTCCCACTGTGTTTAAATTTTGTAGTTGAGTGACTGCAGTTTCCACTGTTAGATCTGGCATAGAAATAAGAGCAATTTCAGGGCTCTTCAAAGATGCAGGTGCTGCCCTCACAAATCTATTTCACAAGGCATTGGTCAAGGGTATGTCTTCTGTATCTTCCCAGCTGGGATAAGTAGCTCTAAAGTGACTTATCTACTCTACCATCCCAATATCCCTAAGTCTTTGGATCCCTTCCTCTACATTAACCCAAGGGAGATCAGGCATTTCCAGTTCATTCACAGTCGGCTATCTTTTAATCCATATTTCAGCTATCCAAGCAAATAAAGTATTAGAACCTTTTTTAACTCCCTAAGCTGCAACACTAAAAGCATAGTCACTACTTAGTGGGGCCAAATCAATAAATTCAGCCTGATCCAACTCCGTGTTCTTTCCACCATTTTCCCATACCCTTAGTATCCCTTCTCATGCCTGTTCTATAGATTTCTATTTGTATAAATTAGAGAACTCAAACGGTTCTTTTAAAGTGTCATGTGCTTCTTCATGGGTCACACTCTCAACCTCACCTCTAGCTGCCCACCAGAACTTTAGTTTAGTTATAGGTCTAGACGCAAACAGAGGTGTTGGGGGTGACCCCTTAGGGGAATCAACACTATCTTTCCTGGCAACTGCCTCAGGGGAGGCCATCACTGTTGCCTCAGGCAGTGCAGGGTTCATCTCCTCAGACAATGATGGAAAGGGTGATGACAGTATGGATCAGTAGGATGGGGATGTTGCTAGTACTGGGGATGAAGAAGCTGTTTCTTCTGGCAAAAAGTTCATTAGAGTTTACAAATTCAGTGTCCCCAGCGCCATTAGGGTCCCCTCACAAGTCCCTATTCCAAGTTGCAGGGTCCCACTATTTTCCAGTCAAGGCCCTCACTTTAAGAGTAGACACCTGGTGAGGCTGTGCATGCACCTTTTGTTGCAGGTCAGCCACTCACATGATAAGAGCTTCTGTCTGTTTTTCCACAATTTCAACTCTCTTCCTACAGGAGATAAGACTCTCACTCTGGGTCATCCTAGCAGATCTGAGGCTCAGTATCAGCTTTTGAAACCAGGAGACAGAATCTTTGAGTTTATCATTTTCTTTCATCACTTTCTTTTGTGAACTTAGGAACAACCAACCAGTTTCATTATGTTCCTTGGTTCTACACATATGGTCAAAGGAATTACATCTAGAGTCACCAAACTCCTTGCCTCTCATGACCGATGAATCTGGAGTGTCAAATGCATTTATTTGCATAACTCTCTAAACAGTCCACGTCAAGGACTATCAGTATTCTCCATACTATTAGGAGTACAGTCCTTAGCATTTTGGGGTATAATCATATCAAGCAGCCAACTCCAGGAAACCCAAAACCAATGAAATAACTCCATCCTTAATATTTTGTTCCTCTAGAACCACTCCTGTTACCAAAACCTGTATTAGTCAGGGTTCTCTAGAGAAACAGTACTAATGGAATAAGATAAATATTCTAAATATGAGATTCTATTAAGTATTAACTCACACAATGACAAGGTCACAGAATAGGCCATCTGCAGGCTGAGGAGCAAGAAAAACCAGTGCAAGTTCCAGAACTGAAAAACTTGGAGTCAGATGTTCAAGGGCAGGAAATATCCAGCATGGGAGAAGATGCAGGCTGGGAGGTTAGGCCAATCTAGTCTTTTCACATTTTTCTGTCTGCTTACATTCTAGCCTTGTTGGTAGCTGATTAGATTGCACCCTCCCAGATTAAGAGGGGATCTGCCTTTCCCAGTCTTGACTCAAATGTTAATCTCCTTTGGCAACACCCTCACAGACACACCCAGGATCAATACTTTGTATCCTTCAATCCAGTCAAGTTGACAGTATTAACCATCACAAGAATGTTTCTTACTAGAATATACAGCCTTTTCTCCTCTTTTTAAAGTTTATCTTTATTTAGACATTCAGGTAATTGCAATTATATACAATATTATGGTCTAAAACAACAAAGGTTAATTTCATTAAACTCTGGATTAATAACCAATTCGCAGAAAACATGGAAGACGGAAGATAATCTTGAGATTGACCAAAACAAAACAAAAGAGAACAAAGTCCTCTGAGGACAAAAAAAAAAAAAGAGTTTTGTGATAAATTTTAATAAATAAAAAGAGAGAAAACAATTTTTTTAGATGAAGTTTTGCTCTTATTGCCCAAGCTGGAGTGCAATGACGTGATCATGGCTCACTGCAACCTCTGCCTCCTGGGTTCAAGTGATTCTCTTGCCTCAGCCTCCCGAGTAGCCGGGATTACAAGCATGCACCACCACACCCGGCTAATTTTGTATTTTTTTAGTAGAGATGGGGTTTCTGTGTGTTGTTCAGGCTGGTCTCGAATTCCCGACCTCGGGTGATTCACCTGCCTCTGCCTCCCAAAGTGCTGGGATCACAGGCATGAGCCACCGCACCCAGCCAAAAGCAAACTAATTAAAAAGTCTATGAACCAATATCAGTTTGGACCTTGCTTGCATACTGATTTCAAAACACATTAACGAAATATTTATGGATCCCATGGACATTGAAAGAACACTAAAGGGATAATATAAGCAACTCCATTTCCAAAACTTAATAAAAAGAAAAATGGACCAATTACTTGAAAGGCACAACCCGCCAAACACACAAAAAGAAATAGAACATCTGAATAATCCTTTACCTATTAAATAAATTGAAACAATAAGTAATAACCTTGAGGAAAAAAAGCACCAAACCCAGGTAGTTTCACTGGTAAATTCTACCAAATATTTAATAAAGAAATACATCAAGGCTCCACAATCTCTCCTAGAAAACGAAATCAGAAGAAACGCCTCCTAACTAATCAATGAAGCCAATATTAACTTAGTTCCTAACCAAGTAAGACATTAAAAGAAAAAAATAGAGATCAGTGTCTGATGGGATCATGGATGTAAAAATCCCCAACAAAATACTAAAAGACATTTCTAAAAATGTTTTAAAAGAATTATACACCACAATGAAATGAAAGTTTTTCCATGCGTAAAAAGCTGGTTGAACCCTTGAAAAATCAATCAATCTAATCTACCACATCAACAGACTAAAGAAGAAAACTGATAATCTAAACTAATGAAAATGCTTTATTACTTATGAAAAAAAGACTCAGCAAAGTAGGAATAGATGATAACTTTCTCAGATAGGTACAAAAATAATTCCCTCTTTCATCACTTCGATCCAACATCTTGTTGGAGGACTTAGCTAGCACAATAAAAAAATAAAAAGAAGTAAATGTTTACAGATCTGAAAGAAATAAACAAAGCTGTTTATTCACAGATAACATGAATGTCTGTAAAAATTATGTTTAAAAATTCTTTGATAGCACTAAAAAGAAATGAAATACATGTTTAGGTATCATTCTAACAAAATAAGTACAGGATCTGTATATTCAAAATTACAAAATTCCAAAAAAAATGATATACTATGTGTTCATGAATTTGAAGACAGTATTGTTAACATGTCAATTATTCACACATTAATCTTAATTACCACAATACTTCAATTACATTGAATGTTGATGTGGATTTTTGTGGTTTTTCATTGTTGCTATTTTGAAGTTCTTGTGCTCTTGAATTAATAAGCAGATAAAGGCATCACTGGCAAGCCCTGCATAATAAATTATACTTATGAAAGGGTTATTGTGCTGCTACACAATAGGAGGATTATAAATCTAACTTGAGAGACTCACTGGTATGTCACTTAACAATGACCTAATCGTCAGTTCAGTGGAGGATTACAGGAACCCACTAGAGAGAACATCCCTAAGAATTCAGACTTTTCAGGAAAGTTATTTCTCCTCCAAAAACTATCTAAAATATATATTATTTGCATTTTTGGATAAACCATAAAATATTTATCCTTGTTTCTGTCTCTGTGTTCTGAACTCAGAAATCATTGGAATTGAAAAGAAAATAAACAATTGAGAAGATCAATAAGGAAAAAAGCTTACTTGAAAATATCAATAAAAATAACAACACTCAGGCAAGACTGACAAAGCAAAAAAATATACATACAAAGTATTAATAGCAGGACTAAAAGAACCAGGAATACTTACTTGATAAGATTTTGCTGTTTCCCCACCAAAATCTCATCCTGAGTTGTAGCTCCATTAATCCTCATGCATCATGGGAGGGACCCATTGGAAGGGACCCCTTAGTGTTCTTACAATGTTTGTCACATGCTACTATTTTCCCTGTTTATTTTCTACCAACCCATTGTCCTAGTTTCTGCACTCAAAGAAAGCAGAAGTCAAAGCCATTGCTGTTGTCTTTGAACATGCTGTCTACTGGAATTTTCTCAACATCCTGTCCTAAACTCTTCCTTACTATAAGAATATTATTTTATGTCATATATTCTCTGTGAAGGATTTCCTAATGTTTGAAGTTAGATCTTCAAAATGTCTCACAGTAGCCTATGCTTATTTTTATGTGATTAGTAATTAGTACTGTTACTATATCGTAATTATAATAAGTATGGCAAATAATTATCATTAATTAATTGATTGATATATGGAAAGTGCCCATTCATACTTTTATTTCTTCATTAAACTAAGAAATATTTATTGATCACATCCAGTATTAATTCATTATAATGTCAATATACATATAACCTGACTCCCCATTTCACTCAATTCTACTCCTGAAACGATCTTGACACCCACTGTGTGTCAACCTTTTAATCCTCTGGTAATTTCTAGACCAACTCTTAATAATAACATTCTCTACATCAATCCATTTTCAAGTATCTCACATTCTGATAACCAATATCTATTTCCATTGATCCAATTTTGCATAGCTAGAATAAAACCTAGTAAGTCATAGTGTATAATTCTTTTTACATATTACTGAATTTTCTGTACTAGTATTTTGATAAGGATTTTTGAATCTATATTTATGAAGGATATTGGTCTGTAGGGTTTTGGAGTTTTTGTATGAATTTTGCCTGCGTTTAGCATCAGGATAATATTATCTCCATAAAATGAATTAGGAAGTATTTTCTATTTTCTAAAAGGGGTTATATAGAATTGATGTTACTTATTTTGAAAGTGTTTGGTAGTATATTAGTCCATTCTCATGCTGTTAATAAAGACATACCTGAGACTGGGTAATTTACATAGGAAACAAGTTTAATGGGCTCACAGTTCCATATGGCTGGGGAGGCCTCACAATCGTGGTGGAAGGCAAAAGAAGAGCAAAGGGATGTCTTATATGGCGACAGGCAAGAGAGCCTGTGAAGAGGACCTCCCCTTTGTAAAATCATTAGATCTTGTGAGATGTATTCACTATCAAGAGAACAGCATGGGAATAACCCACCCCCAGGATTCAATTACCTTCCACTGGGTCCCTCCCATGATACATGAGGATAATGGAGCTATAATTCAGGATGAGATTCTGGTGGGGAAACAGCCAAATCATATCAAGTAAGTGTCACTGGTTCTTTTAGTTATGCTATTAATAATTTATATGTATGTGTGTGTGTGTGTGTGTGTATATATATATATTTTGCTTTGTTAGTCTTGCCTGAGTGTTATTTTTGTTGATATTTTCAAATAAGCTTTTTTCCTCATTGATCTTCTCAATTGTTTATTTTCTTTTCAATTCCAATTTCAATTCCAATGATTTCTGCTTGTCTTCATTATCTTTTCCTGCTGCTTGTTTTGGGTTTATTTGGCTCTTCATTTTTACATTATGAAGATGTAAACTTAGATTAGTGATTTGATACATTTCTTTCTTTTTTAAGGTGTGCATTTAATGTTAAATATGTCTTTCTTAGCACTGCTTTTACTTTGTTTCACACAGTTTGACATGTTGTGTTTTAATTTTTATTCAGTTCCATATATTTTTTAAATTTCCTTTTATACTTCTACTTTGACCCATGGATGATTTATAAGTATATTGTTTAGTTTCCAAGTGTTTGGAGATTTTTCTATCTTCCAATTGTTTATTTTTAGTTTGATTCCTTTTTTTTTTTTTTTTTTTTTTTCTGAACAACTTGACACACTTGATACGGTTTGGCTGTGTCCCCACCAAAATCTCATCTTGAGTTGTAGTTCCTGTAATCCCCATGTGTCATGTGAAAGGTCCGGTGGAGATAACTGAAGCATGGAGGCAGTACCCCCATCCTGTTCTTGTGATGTTGAGTTAGTTCTCATGAGATCCGATGGTTTTATAAGGGGCTTCCCCCTTCACTGGGCACTCATCCTTCTCCTTCCTGCCTTCATGTGAAGGAGTATGTGTTTGCTTCCCTTTCCACCCTGATCCTAAGTTGTTCTGAGGCCTCTGCAGCCATGATGAACTGTGAGTTAATAAAACTTCTTTCCTTTATAAATTACCAGGGTCAGGCATGTCTTTATTAGCAGCATGAGAACAGACTAATACAATACTTTTATTTATTTTGATTATTTTATATGTTCTGAGCTTATTTTATTGTGGAGGGTATGATGCATTTTGGTATCTGTTCCACAGGCACTTGGAAAGGATGTGTATTGTGTTTTTGGGTAAAATGCTCTATAAATGTAAATTGGATTGTGTTGTTGATGGTGTTGCATTCTTCTACATTGTTGCTGATTTTCTGTCTTGTTTTATCACTTACTGAGAGAAGCTTGTTGAAATCTCTAACATAACTGTGGGTTATCTATTCTTTCAGTTCTATCAGATTTTGCTTCATATTTTTGCAGTTCTGTTGTATGCTGCATACATATTACATTTGTTCTGCCTTCTCAGATTGTATCTCTGTGTCTAGTAATTTTATTTTCTCTGAAGTCTCCTTTATTTAATATGAATATAACCCCCACTGCCTTACTTTGTTCGCATGATATATCTTATTTCATCCTTTTACTTTCGACCTGCCTATATTGCTATATTTGAAGTGATTTGTTTGCAAACAGCATATAGTAGGGTCATATTCTTACATTTATTCTGCTATGGCCTGCCTTTTAAATGTGCATTTAGACCATTTTTATTTAATACAATTAGGGCTTAAGTCTGTAATTTTATTTTATTTTTCTATTTGTTTTCTCATTCTCTGTTTTACTTCTCTTGCTTTCTGGTGGATTGCTTGAAATTTTTAACATAATTTCATTTTGATTAATCTATAGTGTTTTTGAATATACCTATTTGTTGTTTTTGTAGTGATAGCTCTAAGTATTACACTTATGTGCATAACCTGTGAGGTTTACCAGTGTAATCATTTCACCAGTTTGAGTGAAGGGTAGAAATTTTACTTCTCTTTTACCCTCCCAATTACTATGTAATTGTTTTTAATACAGCTCCTACATACATTCTAAACCTTATTACACTGGGTTATAATTTTTTATTCAATCATCAAATAAAATTCACAAGTCGCAAGAGAGAAAGAAAAAAAGCCTATTTATTTACCTACATGTATGCTTACCATGTTATTTTTTTCCTTCTTGGTGTTCTAAGGTTTATATTTTTTCTTTTCTTTCTGTTTAGACTGCTTTCTCTAGCTGTACTTTTTGCTTAGATCTGCTGGTGACAAATTCACTTAGTTTTGCTTCATTTAAGGCTGTCTTGAGTTCTCTTTCATTCCTAAAAAGCAGCTTTACTGGAATACAGTTCCCAGTTGACCAATGCTTTTCTTCCAGCACTTCAATATATTGCACCATTTTATTATGGACTTCCTGATTTCCACCATTCGATTTGTTTTTCCACTATAGATAAGGTATTTTTTTTTTTCTGATTTCTTTCAAGATTATTTTATTTGGCTTTAGTTTTTAAAGGTTTAAATATGATGCGCATTGGTGTGAATTTCTTTGGATGTATCTTCCTTGATATTTGCTCAGCTTCTTAAATCTGCAGGTTTATGTCTCTTGCCAAACTGAGAAGTTTTATCTACTATTTCTTCAAGTACTTTTTTATTGTCACCCTCTTTCTCCTCTCCTGGAATTTCAATAGCATAACTATTAGAACATTGATAATGGTCTCACAGGACCCTGAAGCTCTGCTTTCTATGAAGAAAATAAAGGAAAAAAATAAAGAACTGACAACTGTGTCGTTCTTGGCTACCTGGTTCACTTGCTGGCTGTCTTCTCTACAACATTTAGCATTTTGTATATATATGTATATGGATAGATAGAGAGAGAGTTTGTTTGTTGGTTGGTTTGTTTGTTTTTTGAGCTAGAGTCTGGCTCTGTCGCCAGGCTGCATTGCAGTGGCACCATCTCGCTTCACTGCAACCTCTGTCTCCCGGGTTCAAGTGACTCTCCTTCCTCAGCCTCCCGAGTAGCTGGAATTACAGGCGTGTCCCACCACGCCCAGCTAATTTTTTGTATTTTTAGCAGAGACGGGATTTCTCCCTGTTAGCCGGGATGGTCTTGATCTGTTAATCTTGTGATCCTCCCACCTCGGCCTCCCAAAGTGCTGGGATTACAGGCGTGAGCCACTGCGCCTGGTCTATTTTTTATTTATATAATAACCATGATTGGAAGTTGTAAGTCGTGGGAGGAATATGGAAAAGTATATCTACTTCATTTTCCTGGAAATGCAAGTCCTATAACTTCATTCCGAAATTTTTAAAGAAGGGAAAACAAGAAATACAGACATTCATCTTACTTCAACTTTTACATGTAGGTATCAGAGCAATAAAACATCTTCCATATGTCTTATATTTATAATCTCATTTATTCATACAAGTATATTCTAAAAGATATTTTTATTACTACTTTGTATTTTAGAAAAATGATGTTTACAAAGATTATCTTATAGTAGGCGGGTAGTAAGTAGAGGACACAGTTTGAATCTAGAGAAAGTGACCTTAAGTTCTGTTTTATAACCACTGCATCATGCGATATTTGTAATTCAAATAGTGAGTATATTTTAATTATGGCACTTATATTTTAATAGCAAACCATCAAGTTGAACAAATAGAATCAGTGACATTTTCTTAGCATACAAAAGAAAATAGTTGTAAGTACAGAAATTCTAAGAAAAACTCTTTGAAGATAAAAATTTTTAATAAAAATATTATATGTAATGTAATTGCATTAGA
This sequence comes from Piliocolobus tephrosceles, assembly GCF_002776525.5. Taxonomy (NCBI): domain Eukaryota; kingdom Metazoa; phylum Chordata; class Mammalia; order Primates; family Cercopithecidae; genus Piliocolobus; species Piliocolobus tephrosceles. Next base: position 13,125,667 of record NC_045451.1, read on the forward strand.
GCCACATTAACCAATATTATTAAGCCTATCTTATTCTCCTAGAAATATATAATACATTTAAATGCAAATGAGTTAGCACAAAATAAGCTTTTAATTAATGAATAAAGATTACATTACACTGGTATTCCATATGTATTTTCATGAAATAAATTTGCATTATAACTAAGACATGTTAGAACCTCCAATCACCACGCTATGTAGTCCAATATTGGAATTTCATCTTTCAAAATAGAACACTTTTCAATTACTCATATAATTATTTTTACTAAAAATGTTAGTGACCTGTTTCACCAGTAATTTTTTCTAAATTAATTTGGGTGATAAGGATTATTATTTTCAATTTATAGGTTAAAATTATTTTCAATGAAAGCAAAGTTAAATAATATAAATTACTAAAGTACAAGTCTCTAAAAATTAACTTTTAAAAAGGAGCCGTAATTTCTCTTTTCCTATTTCTGATTATTCTAAAAAGTTGGTAACTCTAGTAAACAGTAATAATGATTAATAATGTTCTCTCATATAAAGTCAAGAAACCACATTTTGACCTTTAAAATTCCTTTTTTTCTATCCCTCTATTTTCCTTCTTTTCTTTCACTGTACTTATAATTTTATAAAGTGGATTTTTTAATTATAAGAAAAAATAATATATGTGCCTTATGCCTTTCGACACATACATGCAATTTGAAACTTAAATTTATCAGACACATAAGATTGTAACTACAGGAAATAGCAGTGTTATTTTTAGAAAGGTGAGAAATAGAAATTTCATCTGAACAATAATTTTATTAATTTTGTGATCCTACCTAAGCATGTTCAATAACAGCTTATGCATTTGCATTTGTTCACTAGTTTACCATGCATTGATTAGTGTCAGACATAATACTAGTCACTGGGGATATAATTATTAGCAACACATATTTCCATCTGCAAGCCTACAGATGATTTTTAGTCAAAGAAGATTTTTAGTCTAATTGTATTCCAAATTCATTTATTTAAAATAGTAATCACAAGGTTCAAGTATGAATGTATATTAAAATACAGCTGGAGGGTGTTTGTTTTAAACAGGAATAAAAGGCTTGCCATCCTAAGCCGTCTTTCCAGCTCTGGTTTCTGTGTCTTTCACAACCTGGAATCATTCCATAGACATGGTTTCCTCAAGTTGCAGAAAAAGGGCAGCCACAATCCCACTATCTAAAAACTCTCCTGCCCTAACAGCTCTGCCCCTTACTTTCTTCCCCTTCCTCCCAACCCCCCAAAAAAGAGACAATTTCTTTACCAGTGTCCTTGTTTCAATCATTTGTTAAAAACATGTAGTCAAGATCAAAGATTCAGAGACATGTCCTAGGATAACTAGCCTGGCTCATGCCATAAGCTAACCCCGCTTAGGGCATTTGGGACTCAGCAGTAATCAGATAAAAATAGGCAAGAGCAGCTCCTAATCTCCTCACAGCCCTTTTTATGGGGGCCTGATGTTCTCTACTGGATATAAAAGATGTACTAGGAAAATAGTAATTTTCCATTCTATTTGCTGCCACAATAAGTAAATGTAAATAGACTCATGTTTCCATACATAAAACATCACTACATTAATTTGTCTTTACATCATGGAACTATCAAAATCACTATCATCTGCAAAAATAAAAAATAAAATAAAAATTTCATTTTTCTCTGTTACTACTTCCAGTGTGTCAAATGCAAGAGCTCTGTGTGAAATGGTGAAATGTATCATCCTCCATACACCTGTGCCTTGGTTTTCATGTGGATCTTCATTACCCAGAAATGCATGCAAAATATTTCTAACTACCTGAGGCAAACATCACGACTGCTGTATATCCCACAGGGTATTTGATTATCTGATCTTCAGCCCAACCTAGGATAGCTGGAACAGATAAACAGAAGTCTCTGAATAAAGATATGAAGAATCATTAGAAGAGCCAACCTGAGCCAAAGTGTGTCCCCTTCATCCAGAAACTATTGAATACTGCATAATGAAACACAAATACACCTGTCCTTCACTTTTCTCTATCAAATACCCTAAGGGCAACAATTGGGTGTGTTAGCTAGATAACAAAGCACAGTGCCTAGAGAACAAAGTAAGGTACAACCGTTCAAACTTTTAGTTTCTAATCACTTGAAAACTTGCATGTCAGAGCTAGAATGGTTGTTGCTACTTTTTGTTCCCAAACTATGTATTTAAATGCCCTCCTGTTGATAATTTCTGTTCATCGGGATACAACTGGTTGCAAAAAATAATGTAATTCAACTCTGGTTAACCTTGTCAAAAAGAAAACAGGATATTTTACAAATTTGTAAAGTCCAGCGATGGATTTGGGTCCCAGATTGACACACTGGATCTATCAGTATAACAATGGCATGAAGGCTCCTTTTCACTTCACTTGGCTTTATTTTCCTGTAGATTCTCAGCAGCCAGAAGGCCAGACAACTGACAGCCCCAGAATAACATTACTTCTAGTTCAGCTAATTCTTTCCCGGCAGTCCTACATTGGTATCAGGGAAGTCTCTGATTGGTCCTGTTGCTACCACATTCCCGAGACCCAGTCACGGTAGGCTACACAGAGTATGATATTCTACTGCATGTTCATAATGTACATGACTCAACAAAGGGGAAGAACACAGGATATTGATGGGCATAGGCCCAAGACAACCAGTCAGGATGGAAAAGCAACTGGTACGCATTAGAAAAAGAGGATGCTAGGCAAAGAAAAGGGCAAAAATAGAAACAAAAAAGCATAGCTATTAAGTTTGTGCAAAAGTAATTGTGGTTTTTGCCATTTTTTAAATTAATTGCAAAAACCACAATTACTTTTGCACCAACCTAATAATATCCACATCAAAATAAGTCAAACGTTATGGCAGAGGTATGATCCTATTAGTGTTTATAAAGTCATAACTACTACAGCATATAAAATTAATCTTAAGGGATAAATATCTAGCTAGAAAGAAAAGGGAAGTGAGAAAAGAGGACATTTAAATTTTGAAGGATAGAAGAATGAAGGAATGTGATGTAGTCCGGGAAAATAAAGCAGCTTTGTCTGAGTGGCGATGGCAGGATGGGAAGATACAGTATAGGCGTGACAGCTTTCAGCCTGGAGAAGTCTTTATTGTTCACTAATTTAAGAATAAGATTTCATAATATATAATACATGATTCAATATGTTCTAAGTCATGTATTGGAAATATGCAAAATAATATTTATGAGCATGATATAGTTGAAGATACAAAGCTCCAAAACATTTCAAATTTAGAGAACAGTCAGAGAGAATAAAATCTACAGGAAATTATTGAGTTTCTATCTTCATTATTTCATTAGCAACACCTTCTGCTAAATGGCAAATGTTTTAACAGCAGTTCATCTGGCAGAAGATAACAAGATTCTGTACATGAAAGTGAAGTTTATTTTTCAACTTATTCTTCCATACATGTCTTATTTTTTATTTTACATTTAACTTTTAGTACTCGAGCTTGGTTTCACACAGTTAATTTTAAGCCATATGATGGAGACATGACCCTTTCATCAGAAATAGAAAGTAATGAGGTATATGGAAAACAACGAAATTATAAACTTGACTGATCTTCTATTGTTGAAAGCCTTTCCTAGCAGAATTTCAGAAACAAGCTTGTCTGTTTGTTTGTTCATATCAGTGTCTTCTTGATAAAATTATAAAAATATTTAACATAGGCATTTCTCTCCCACTAGAGTAGATAAAGGTCTGTTTTTTTAAAAAAAAATAGAACACAGCATAAATGTTTCATTGCTACTTTCTATAAAATTTGAATATGAGTATTGGTATGTATATCCCAGAATATTTATTGAAAGAAAAAAACGAAAGGCTTAAGATGGAGATGTGTAAGTTACATAGTGTTAGAGTTTTTTTTTTATGGACATTTTAAGCTTTAAAGTCAGATAAACTTTTTCCTTCCTTTTGGTCCTGTACTCTTACTCTGTCTAGCTATGCAATGTTAAGCAAAATACTTCACCTCTATGAGCCTCAAGCTCTTCATAAGTAAAATAAGGAAAATAGCAACTCCCTCATAAACCACTGTGAAAAACAAATGAGATAAACCATCTGTTGAACAAGCATTATTTTTTCATCGTTTTTCAAAATAGAATTCAAGGATTAATATCTTCTATGAGACTCGTGTGTTTTCATTATAGTAGATCAGCTCTTTCGTGCAATTTTTTACAGTTTAAAATTACTAAAAATAAAGTCAAGAAATGTTTAAGTAGTTAAAAATATGTTTATATTAGCAGGATAGGAAAGAATAAGACCTATTACTTGCTTCCAAATATCTTAAAATCCAGTTGGGAAAGCAGAATTTCCTTAAAAAGGAAAAATAGAACATAGAAAAAAAGGTATGATGAGAATAAAATGATTAGATAATTACCAAGTAAATTTTATCATACGTAGTGTTATAGAACTTCAGAAGGATGTTTTGATAGAGGAGTAGAAAATAGTTTTGTATAGGGGCAAACCTATGAAAGAGGCGTTTTAGTATTTACAGTGCTTATTTTTTGTTTTATAACTACAAATGCAATTTTAATATTCAATAGCTATTATTATTTTCCTATACATTTGATTGTTTAAAAATTAAAAGCGATAGTTTACTTAGTATTTCATGATAATTACAAATAATATCTGGCATTTAGTGATATATGCATCAGGCATTAATCTAAGCTGATTTGCATTATTTTATTTTCATAACTATTCTGTGATGAATTATTATTATCTTTATTTCTCAGGGAAGGAAATTGAAACCAGAAAGTTTAAGTAAAATAAACAAGTTCATAGAGCTAGGAAATAGTAAAGTCACTCATAAATACTAAATCAAGAGAAAGGGTGTATTACTACAATTAAATCATCTGTACATTTAATTACAATTATGAGAATATGTAAGTATTATTCTTACCACTATTTCTTCCATAGAACTACAATAATGAGATTATATAAGTACTATTTATACAACTATTTCTTTCATAGCGCTACCAACACTGGCCCACAAGTGAATTAGAAAAGAATTACTGAGGAAAATTGTGTTCGTTTTTTTTTTTTTCCTACCACAAAACATTTGCTCCAAATTTCTCTAGATGAACGACTTTGAATTTATTGTCAGTATTCCTAGTAGCTAACTTAATGCCTGGCATATAGGCCTGTGTGATACAAGTTTGTTGGCCTAATGAAGAGCCTTTTTCAAAGAGAAGAGACAGTACCAAGGACCCCCAGAAAGATAAATGACTTAGTATTTGTTTATTGCCTAATGACAAACAGACAAGACAGACAGATACATACATAGAATATAAATCACTGCTTGGAGTAAAATACAAAATAAAAACATATTTCATGTCATTTATATAAAATGTTAAATGCAATCTTAAACATACTAATTAGAATAAAATAGTCTCTCTTATCATGATTTTCAAACTTAGCTTATACCTCATCTATGTATAGACACACTTTCGTTGTAAAAAAATTTATATCATAAGAAGTAAGTTTATGAAATAAAACTAGAGACAATCAAAGAAAGAAACTTATTTTGATTCTATGAAGTGGGTTTCCTAGTTTTATATTTATTTGGAATGAGTGATAAAATTAATTAAACATTAAGAATGGGTTAAAGCTGAGACATATAGTTTGATCTTAATTTTGACATTGATCTATCTATATACTATTTATCTATAATTTAAAAAATAATACAAAGTAATTTCACCCTAAAATAGACTTGGCATTTCGGCATAGTTTAATATGCCAACAAAGTTTGACATCTTAACAAAGTTTATTGCAAATTATTTATCTCCAGCCCCTTATTTTTCAAATATATTTTGAAAGAAGTAAGGGAATCATCTTTCCCATATGTCACTACCTTACATGTTCATGATTAAATGTTCAGTCAGCACAATTTCATTATTGAAGGTTTTCAGATAAGTTAAAAGAAACAAAAAGTTCAATCCTTAAAGGAACTAAAAATCAATGTTGCTCCTGCCTCCAGAAGGGTGACTCATTCCGGTAATTACTTGTAAAATACCTTCTTGCAGGCCTGCAACAGTTTTCAGCTTTCTATTAAGCATTACTTTGGAAAAATTTGGTCATATCAGTGAAAAACAATTCTTAAATCATGCAATTACAGAACAGCTTGAGGCATATCATCAGTGTAATTGAAAACAGGATTTTTCAACTGTCAGTATGCTTTTCTATGATACCGATGCATCTCAACTACAGTCAAAACTTTACGGAGCTACTCAAGAACATGATACAAGTCTTAAATTCTTCATTTCTGTTGTTATAGGGATGTATGCTTTAACAATTTTGATTAATCATAGTGATGTAACATATTAGAGGTTTAAATAATTTCAATTAACTTAAGTGGATGGTCCCACAGTCTTATTTCTGGACATTCATATTCTATGTTCTGTTCAATAATCATCCCTACTGATAGGAAGAAAGAAAGCATTTGTCATGTATTTTGCAGTGTTTATGCCACATATTGTTTGGTGGCATGGACAACCAATAAATAGTCTACCTTCAGGTGACATTACAACATTTCACATATAGCATAAGAATTTAAAAATATTTACTTTTGTAACTTTCCTCTTATAATTGATGCCATGGTGGTCATATAATTTACTTATACATATGTTAATGACCTGACAATACATTGTTATTATTGTGTTTACATAGCCATTTATTATTTAAAAGTATTTAGGAGAGAAGGAAATATGTTATATTCAACCCTGTTACTTTTTCCAATGCTATGCAAATTCATCTTTTTGTCATGTTTTTTCGTTCTGCCAGAAGGACAGCCTATAACATTTCTTATAACGTCATCTGTTGGAGATTAATTCTTTCAACTGTGTAATTTTTTATTGCCCCTTCAAATTTGAATGATTTTTTTGTTGGATATGAAATTCCCAGCTGACAGGATTTTTTTTTTGTATGTTTGCAAGTTTTGTTACATAATTATTGTTTTCTTTTGGATACAAAATTCCAGTTTAGTGATTTTTTTTCATCTTAAAAAATATTCCTCCACTCTCTGGCATTCTTTCCAATGAAGAATCTACAGACATTTTCATCTTTTATTTTTTCTGTAAAAAAAGTCTTTTCTCTCTGGTCACTTTAAAGATTTTCTCCTTAGTAGAGCAACTTAATTATGATACCACTCAGTTTAATTTTCTTCATGCTTATTGGGCATGGGAAGTGTTAAACTTCTTGACTCTCTGTGGTTATAACTTTCATCAAATTAGAAAGATGTTTGACCGTTATTTTTTAAAATATTTTTCTGCCACTACTGCTCTAGCCTCTTCTTCATGGACTCTATTTACATATATACTTTCTGAAGATTTCCTACAGTTAAATAATACTCTAAGTTACTTTTTCTCTTTATATTTTTTTCATTGCAGTGCCTAAAATTTCACTTATCTTTTCTGTCTGCAATATTGATTCTGCCACTCATTTCAACATTGCATCATTAATCACAAATACTGTATTTTTCCTTTGTAGAATTTTATTATGACTCTATTTTATATATTGCATACAATGGTTTACTTTTCCAACATTAGAAATACTGTTATGACAAAGGTTTTCATGTCCTATTCTGGTTAAGTGAACATCTGTATAGGCTTTGGTTTACTTTTGGTTAATTTTTTAACTCATAATAAATTGTATTTCGCTGATATTTTCATCCCTGATAATCCTTGATTAGATGCTAGACATTGTGAATTTTGTTTTTTTTTTTTTTTTTTTTTTTTTGATATTGAATAGCTTTGTTTGTGCTCTCTTCTGGGATGCAACTAAGTCATTAGAATAAGTTTGATCCTTTTAAATCTTGCTTACAAGATATTTTAAATTGGACCAGTGCAGCATTCAGGTTCAGGCTAGCTACTCCACGTTACTGAAGGAATGCCCTTTGAGTACTATATCCAATGCATTATAAATTCTGAGATAGTCTTGTCTGGCTGGTGGGAACAGGTTCTATCCCATGCTCTGTGTGAGACTGCATACTTCTTCCCTCATCTGAGGCATTTTCCACATGAATGCACCAATCAGTCCTCTGCTGAATACTTGTGGAGGATCCTACGCATCTCTCAGATTTTTCTCTTTATACAACTCTCTCCTTTCTAGTATTCGTTCTGTGAACCCTAGGAAATTTTCATCCTCAATCTTTCAAGCTTACTCTCCTCAACCTTGGCAGTTTCACATCCTCTCCTGCTCTAGAAACTCTCAAGGCCTATATGCTTGGGTAATAATAGGACTCAACTTGTTTCTCATCCCAGGAATGATTCTCTGCCACTGCCTGTTCAGTATATTGATTAAATAATCTTAGGATTTTGGTTTGTTTATTTGTTTAGGCAGAAATGTATACTTATCTACTTTATTCTACCTTCCCAGAAGCATGATTGTTAAACATTATTTTATACTTCCCAATTTATTAGAATGTTACCAATTGAAGATTATTAATTTAATATGGTCTCTACTCTTAGTTGCTTCAACTTTTGTGGCATCAGGGATTCTCTAGTTTGCTAATGTTAAATCCACAGGATTTAGAACAATATCTTGCATATAGGAGATGCAAATATCTATATTTATTCATTCATCATGTATTTATGGAATGACACTATGATAAACTATGTATACATTATGGTAAATATAATCAAATTTGCCCTCATATTTCAGGTAGTACAGAAAATATTTGTTATATGCATCCATACATTTGTCCATACCTATAGTAATATAAAAACCAATGAAATAAAAATAGGCTAGGGTTGTAAAGTGTTAAATGTTGTACTTCACATAATTAATAATAGGAATACTATATTATACACCAATAATTGTGAAATACTAGAATTTCATTTAATTTGGCTTAACATTAAAGGTAAATATATTTGGTTAACCTAAATACACTGCCAGAATCTTTACTGATATATTACTCACTTATCTAGTATTAAGGATTTGAAGGAAAACACAATATACCAATTAACTTTCTAACAGGAAGTTGTACTTTTTAAAGCAACTTGACAGTCGAGTATTAGCGATGCCAGGCATAGTCACCTTACTGATGTAAAGAAAATCGAAGATACATTTCAATCACTAATTATACCCCCAGTTTCACACGGCCATGCTTTGTGCTCTTTCTTTAATAAGTACATTCTAATGTCCAATTTTATTGGTATATATTGATTTTAAAAAGTAGAAGGAGACTTACAGAATAATCTTCCAGCATTTTTCATTGGTGTGGAATTTAGAAAGGCCTACAGAAATCAAGCAGCAGATGTAATTCGTAAAGAAATTCAAACCTAGAATTCTAGTATTACATTTTTTGAGATGGAAGATGAAAAAAATCCTGGGAGTCATCCAAAATATTGTAATAATTATAATAATAATGCTACTGGCACTAAGATGTATATTGAGAAATATAAAATACTATGTTTTACAAACTTCTGAATATTCTTTTTGTATTCCTTTTAAATAGAGCACTGAGAACAATTAAATGTCCTTAAAAAGTTATTTCTAGGATGCCTGCTATCTGAACAGAGAGTAAAACTTGAATTCACTTAAAAGTGTGTAGACTTGAGCACAGAATGATACTGGAAAACAAAATTTCACATTTAAGGTTTCAAAATAATAAAACTAAAGAAAACAAAATATTCCATATTTTTCTTTTATAGTTCATATCTTTCCTAAATATAATTTTCAAAGTCAATATATTATCAATAGTCTATACTTATTTACAAATTAATAATGCTGTATAATTATGAAGTGACAAATCAATATTAAATGACTTGACATTCAGAATTAGGATTATGAAATATTTTTTCCTCAGCATCATAAGTAGTACCAATACATGGTCAACATAAATTTGTTGTATAGTATTCTTCTTTGAAGGCATTGTAAGTGCAATTCAAAACTTTGCCTATCAGCAGTTTTTCAATTGTAAAGACTTCTTTCTGATAGTAATTATATAAAGGTGCCTACGTTGGTAATATGAAACATTTTCACTAGGAAATAATGGCTACTAAAATTTATCCTTACATAAAAGTTTAATTGAAGCTGTTTCCTAAGAGAAAAAATAACATTTTTTATATCAATATTATCTTTAAGTGGCTAACTCCAAGAATAGTTTATTTTTACATTTGCATTTTTATTAATAAATAGCAAAATCAACTCACAAATAGATATTATAAATCTGAATTCAATAGAGGAAACAAAAATTGTGCTAGGTGACTCTGTTCAAAAATAAATCTAATATAAGAAGCATGGAGTTCATAAAAATTGTACAATGTTAGAAAAGCATGTATTAGGTAATGCATTTTAGAATTATTCTTAGAACTACACAGAGCTATCTTTCAGACTTTGCCATTGCAGCCTCTGAACACTAGTAGGCTGAAGAATGTTCACCTAAAGACAGAATCCTCAGCTTCATGACCCATATGAACAGGCCTTCTCTACAGCTACTGTTTCATCAAATCCAAGACAGAACTTCATGCAGAAAGAGCATTAGAAACTGCTAGAAGAAATTCATGAGCTTTCTAGACCATTATAACTACCAACAGTCCCAGACTGATCACCACCCCACCTCAATTCCACTTTTCAAATCTCTGTAAGTACATCTAATTGGTAAGTACTAATTTATATCCAAGACTTTTTCAGTAAGATAATTGATTAAAAAGAGTTTTTATTTTTTCAAATTCTTTAAAATGTAAAGGTTGAGTAGAAACATCTCAGTATGGTTTATACTTTTTTTAAAATTTACATAACACACACAAACTGTGAAGGATGTTTTGAGATAACTGATATATCCTTAATTCAAAACTAATGTAAAATCATGTTTCATTAGTTGGAATTCTGAATAGTTATTAATTCAAGCAGTCATAGTGCTATATTTAAAATGTATAATGAAGTTCTAGGTGTAAACTTCATTTAAAAATTAAAAGTTAGAAGCAGTGTTCTCATTACATATTCTTTTTCGAATCATCATAGTATGAATTTATACAAAACAAGCAAAGAATCCTTAACCACTCCTAATGCCAGGGAAGTTTCAATTGTAACAATCGACAAAATATCTCACAAATTATTTGACACACAAAGTAACTTCTAGCATACTTTATTGTATATTTTTTATTTGTTACTGACATTATAGCAAAACAGTTTAAATATCTTGGTATATAAAGAAACACGTTTTTGTCACTCTGAAATCCGTTTTTCAGGAGTTGTCAGGCCACAATTTAGACAGTTCTACTGAACAACATAAATGCTAAATTTCCATACAATTGAATGGTGACTCAATTCACAAGACAGTTAACAGATTTTTCTTGCTTTTAAAGTGGCACTTAAGTAATTCTATTCACCCTAGAGACAGACATGGTCTATGTGGTATGAATCAGATTTGGGCATACATATCAATAAGACTTACACAAAGTATATTGAATAGTCTATATCTTCATTCTTCATGAATATGAAGTTATATTTATTAAATGTATCTAATTATAAAAAGTATATATAATATTGTATCAAAATATGAATGTTAATTATGAAAATATAAAAATAGATTTATTAATGATAAATTGCTATACACACAGACATAAGGAATAGTGCTTTGCTACAGATATTAATTTCTACCTGAAATTAATTTGTTTTGATTCAAATTTCAAACATCTATTTAAAGAACTACTTCAATAAATAACCAAAGCTAACATCAATTAAACCATAAAGGTAAAATAAAAATTTAAATCATGAGATAACTCATATGTGAATATTTTATTAATGTACTGCTTATAAATCTAATTTTAGTAAAATTTCTATGAAGAACATATATGAAAGGGAACTTAGAAACCAGGGCAATGCGGCCGGGCACAGTGGCTCACACCTGTAATCCTAGCACTTTGGGAGACTGAGGTGGGTGGATCTCCTGAGGTCAAGAGTTTGAAACCAGCCTGGCCAACATGACAAAGCTCTGTCACTATTAAAAATACAAAAACTAGCCAGGCATGGTGACGTGCATCTATAATCACAGCTACTCGGGAAGCTGAAGCGGGAGAATCACTGAACCCAGTGGGATGGAGGTTGCAGTGAGCCAAGATCGCACAACTTCATTCCAACCTGGGCGAAAGAGTGAAACTCTATCTCAAAAAAAAAAAAAAAAAGAAAAATCACAGAAACTCTTAATGACTCATTTAATTATATTTAGGTCCTAGAAAAATTAATTCTACCACTCTGAGTATTTATTTATTTATAAATTATCAACATGAAAAATGCTTATTAATATCATCTTGAAAAATCTGTGGAAGAGTAAAAATTTTAATCATAATTTATTTCATATATTTGATATATTTTATCTCTTAAAAATACAAATGTTAACTTGGTTCAAGGAGTAGTGATATTTTCATTGTCATATAAAATCTACTTATTCCACGTAGATCACTCTATCTTACATTTCTGAGATTATTTTATTTTTTTTCTTTTTTTCTTTTTATTTATTTTATTTTATTTTATTATTATTACACTTTAAGTTCTAGGGTACATATGCATAACGTGCAGGTTTGTTACATATGTATACTTGTGCCATGTTGGTGTGCTGCACCCATCAACTCGTCAGCACCCATCAACTCGTCATTTACATCAGGTATAACTCCCAATGCAATCCCTCCCCCCTCCCACTATGATAGGCCTCGGTGTGTGATGTTCCCCTTCCTGAGTCCAAGTGATCTCATTGTTCAGTTCCCACCTATGAGTGAGAACATGTGGTGTTTGGTTTTCTCTTCTTGTGATAGTTTGCTGAGAATGATGGTTTCCAGCTGCATCCATGTCCCTACAAAGGACACAAACTCATCCTTTTTTATGGCTGCATAGTATTCCATGGTGTATATGTGCCACATTTTCTTAATCCAGTCTGTCACTGATGGACATTTGGGTTGATTCCAAGTCTTTGCTATTGTGCCACAATAAACATACGTGTGCATGTGTCTTTATAGCAGCATGATATATGATCCTTTGGGTATATACCCAGTAATGGGATGGCTGGGACATACGGTACTTCTAGTTCTAGATCCTTGAGGAATCACCATACTATTTTCCATAATGGTTGAACTAGTTTACAATCCCACCAGCAGTGTAAAAGTGTTCCTATTTCTCCACATCCTCTTCAGCACCTGTTGTTTCCTGACTTTTTAATGATTGCCATTCTAACTGGTGTGAGATGGTATCTCATTGTGGTTTTGATTTGCATTTCTCTGATGGCCAGTGATGATGAGCATTTTTTCATGTTTCTGTTGGCTGTATGAATGTCTTCTTTTGAGAAATGTCTGTTCATATCCTTTGCCCACTTTTTGATGGGGTTGTTTGGTTTTTTCTTGTAAATTTGTTTGAGTTCTTTGTAGATTCTGGATATTAGCCCTTTGTCTGATGAGTAGATTGCAAAAATTTTCTCCCACTCCGTGGGTTGCCTGTTCAATCTGATGGTAGTTTCTTTTGCTGTGCAGAAGCTCTTTAGTTTAATTAGATCCCATTTGTCAATTTTGGCTTTTGTTGCTGTTGCTTTTGGTGTTTTAAACATGAAGTCCTTGCCCATGCCTAAGTCCTGGATGGTATTACCTAGGTTTTCTTCTAGGGTTTTTATGGTATTAGGTCTAACATTTAAGTCTCTAATCCATCTTGAGTTAATTTTTGTCTAAGGAGTAAGGAAAGGATCCAGTTTCAGCTTTCTACTTATGGCTAGCCAATTTTCCCAGTATCATTTATTAAATAGGGAATCCTTTCCCCATTTCTTGTTTTTCTCAGGTTTGTCAAAGATCAGATGGCTGTAGATGTGTGGTATTATTTCAGAGGACTCTGTTCTGTTCCATTGGTCTATATCTCTGTTTTGGTACCAGTACCATGCTGTTTTGGTTACTGTAGCCTTGTAGTATAGTTTGAAGTCAGGTAGCGTGATGCCTCCAGCTTTGTTCTTTTGACTTAGGATTGCCAAGACAATTCTGAGATTATTTTAAAATAGCAACTTGTGAAAGAGCAATACATGGTCATAGGCATATATCCCTATGGTACTGGTATATGGTGCACAAAAATAATAAGTAAATGTCTGCAAAAACAATAAGAGGATTCATCTCTGAGGATGTAAAGACATCTACAAATCATCTTCCCCAAAGCTAGTACAAAAATTGTCAAAAAAATTTATTTTGGTACTCTAGACAAAAACAAGTTGAGAAACATTCACGCATGAAAAATGTCTGTATCTTTGGTTAAGTACAGCAGGTATGTTTAGCCTTCTTGCTTAGGCCTGCTTCCATCCACCTAATTTCTAGTTAAGAAGGCAGAAATGGTAGGTTTCCCAAGGGAAGATGGCCGTGGAAATGAGCAACTTTTTGGACAGAGATGGGTGGCTAAGTTAACTTAAAACAAAGGTAAAAATTTTCCTCAACATAATTGGTAGGAAAAGTAAAAGAAATAAATTAAATTGTAGGAAACTATGGTAAACAGTTGCAACTCTAGCCTGAGTTTGAGGTCCTGGTTAACTTAAATAGCACATAACCCAGAAATGTATTGAAAGATTATAAAAATTAGAGGTTTTAGTTAGATTAAGTTCTCTACATATGCCTGGCCAACGGGTGAAGTGTGCATCTACATAGAGGCGAAACAAGCCAGACAGTTAAAGCCGAGCCAGCTTGAAAACTGGCTGTACACTTAATGTACTTCTCACCCTACTGACAGATTAATTGACAGAGGGTGGAAGCTTTACAAACTTGAGTTGATTGAGCAGAGACTCATTTCTAATCACTGACTGTTCACTAAGATGTACAGAGACAGAGACATATCTATCGAGGAAGCTGGGATAAAAATGAAAAATAAATTTTAAAAACAGCAACAGAAAAAGGCAAAGAAATCAGTAGCTACACATCATGGAAGGACAAATCCCAGAGTTTTAATCCAGGCAAAACACGAAAAATAAATAAAGTAAAAAGCAACATGGGGGAACATTAGACTCTGGAGTTACTAACTACATATTTTATGATTCACAGATTCTAATAAAAATTAGGGGGTATGTAAACATGTACAAAAGAGTGGCTAATATTCAATAAAAAATAAGTGTACATAAGCTCACTCTAAATGGGACCAGATATTGAATTTAGCAGCCAAAAAAAACCCTACAAAATAGTTGTTATTAGCATACCCAAGGAATTAAATAACATTATAATTAAAGATGTAAGAAACATTTGAATAAAATATTTCAATAAATAGGAAATATCCATAGAGAAATATAAATTTTTAAAAGAATCACATGAACATTCTAGAACTAAAAATTATGAAAACTATAATTTTTTAGAAATTCTAAAATTAAATGTATTGTCTATAAGAGAGTTAAAATAGCAGAATGAAGAAGAGTAAACTTACAGATAGTACAGTACAATTTATCTAATTTAAATAACAGAAAAAATTGAAGAAAAATGAACAGAGCATGAGAGACCTATAGGACAATATAAAGAGTTCCCAGATACATGTAATTAAAGCATCAGATGGAAGGAGAAAGAAAAAGGAATAATAACTGTATTTAAGAAATAACAACCAAAAGCTTCTCAGGTTTGATGAGAAATTTTAAGACTTAGATCCAAAGAGGTTAAAAAGAATAGAATGTAGTAAAAGAACTACACCTAGACACATCATGAGCTTCTGACATCCAAAAACAATGAACACATCAACCAAGAATACTATGCTCATCGAAAATGAAGGTGAGATAAGGCATTTACAGATAAACAAAAACAATAACTCATTGCTAGGATACCACCCTATAGAAGGACAAAAATAAATTCTTATTTTATGTAAAATATATAAAATAGCTCTGGAAAGTAACTCACATCCATCAAAGAAATAAAGAGCAACAGAAATAATAATTATTTAAGTAAATATAAATGTTAAGAAACATGCTATATTTCCTCTAATTTACTCAAAAAATAAAATTGCATTATATAATTACAATAAAGCATTATAAGTTTTATTATAGGTAAAAGAGAGAGAGAATATGTATGATGATAACAACAAAAGAAGTGAGTTGCTGTATTTTGCTGGAATTAAGTCAGTATTAACCCAAAGTAGATTGGCATCAATTTAAAAGTATATCATAATTCGATAATCAACCACTAAATAAATAACTAAATATTATGCCATTAAAAAGTCCACAAATAAATTCAAATAGTGCACTAAAATATGTTTTTAACAAAGAAACAGCACCAAAGGAACGCAGATCAAGAAAATAGTTATGAAACACATAGAAAACAAAAAGGAAAATGGCAGCTACAAAAACCAACAATATCAATAATTACAATAAATATTAATAGACTAAATCAGAAATAGGTAGAGTTTCTCAGACTAAATCAAAATATAATGTGTAATTTATATAACTAAATATATTTATATTTATATATCTAAATACAAGAAAATATTATTCAGCCTTTTGGCCAGGTGCAGTGACTTATGCCTATAATCCCAACAGTTTGGGAAGCCAAGGCAGGTGGATAACTTGAGGTCAAGAGTTTGAGACCAGTCTGGCCAACATGGTGAACCCCTCTCTACTAAAAATACAAAAATTAGCCAGGTGTTTCGGTGCACACCTGCAATCCCAGCTACTCAGGAGGCTGAGGCACGAGAATCGCTTGAACCTGGGAGATAGAGGTTGCAGTGAGCCGAAATCATGCTACTGTACTCCAGCCTGGGCGACAGAGTGAGAGTCTGTCTCACAAAATAAACAAAATAAAAAAGAATATTATTCAGGCTTTAAAAAGAAGGAGATCCTACAACTTGTGACAACATTGATGAACTTAAAGGACATCATACCAAGTGAAATAAGCCAAAAACAAAAGGAGAATGCTGTTATATAATACCACTTACATAATCAACCTACAACAGTCAAACTCATATAAGCAAAGAGTGAAATAGTAGTTTCCAGGAGCGGAAGAGTGAAATTATGTGATATTATTCCACAGGTAGTAACTGTCTATTATACAAGATAAATAAGTCCTAGGAATTCACTGTATAGGCTAGTGCCTGTATGCTAGGTTACCACTAAAATACTACCAATAAAGTATTGCATACTTAAAATGTGTCTCAGGGTATATCTTGTGGTCCTATCACACACACAAATAATAGTAATAAAAGGGCGGGGAAAACTTTTGATGTATGGGTTTAGGGAATCTATTGTGATAGTTTTACAAGTATTTACTTACCTCCAAACATTATCAATTTGTATATATTAACTATGTATAACTTTTGGGTGTCAAAGAAAAAATTAAATTTAAAAATAAAAGAGACACACAAATTCAAAGACAGATAGTTAAAAGTAAAAGAATGGGAAAAAATATCAAATGTAAAGGAACTACTAGAAAGAAAAGCAACTCAGGCGCGATGGCTCACACCTATAATCCCAGCACTTCAGTAGGCTGAAGTGGGCAGATCACTTGAGTTCAGGAGTAGTAGACAGTCTGAGCAACATGCTGAAAACCTGTCTCTACAAAACAAAACAAAACAAAACAAAATAATTAGCTGGGCATCATGGCACATGCTTGTTGTTTCAGGCACTTGGTAGGCTGAGGTTGGAGGATGGCCCAGAAAGTGGAATTTGCGGTGAGCTGAGATTGCACCATTGCACTCTAGCCTGAATTAAAATAACAGCTATAGCAGCTACATTGATTTCAGACAAAATAGACTTAAGAGGCGACATGCCATTAGCATCAAATAGCACTACTTTATAATTTTAAAAGGATCAATGTATCAGCTAGATATAAAAATTACAAATGTATGTGTACTTAACAACAGAATCCTAAAATAGCCAAAGCAAAAACTGAGAGAATTAAAAGCAGAAGTGAAAAAGTCCACAATTAGAGACTTCAACAATTTACTACTGGTAATTGATATAAGAAGTAGGTCAAAAAGTAAAGAACAGATTTATTTTTACTGACTTTTCGACCTACTTGTTGCTACTGAAAAGCACTATCAACCAACTTTGCCTTATAAACATTTATAAAACATTTCATTTAAAAGCCAAATATATATTGCTTTTTTCAATAAATTTATTATTTTATTTTATTTTTCTAGAGATTGTTTTTAAGGGCGTATAAGATATTCTTTAGGAGACCATATTAATAAAATAAAGACTAAAATAATAATTTTCTTAATAGATGGGGAAAATCATTTGACAAAATTCAATGCCTATTAGTTATAAAAATGCACATCAAATTATGAATAGAAAGGAACTTCCTCAACCTATTAGAGGGCATGCATTAAAACAGAAAGAAAGGCCAGACGCGGTAGCTCACGCCTGTGATCCCAGAACTTTGGGAGGCCGATGCGGGCAGATCACTTAAGGCCAGGTGTGTGAGACCATCCTGGCCAACATGGAGAAAGCTTGTCCCTACTAAAAATACAAAAATTAGCTGGGCATGGGTGGTGCACACCTGTAATCCTAGGCTAAGGCATGAAAATCACTTGAATCTGGGAGGCAGAAGTTGCAGTGACCTGAGATCGTACCACTGCCCTCCAGCCTGGGTGACAGAGCAAGACACTGTCTCAAAAACAAAATGAGAAACAAAACAAACAAAAAATATATGAAACATAAAAACAAGTAGAAATATGTGCGCTATAATCAAGAGAATCACAGGCAGCAGAAGCAGTTTAACAGAGAACCCACATACTGGAGTCAGTAGATAAGAACTCCAAGTAACTATGAAAAGCATAAACATGATATATCTTTTTCATTTTCACTTTAAATTTGATGTTTAATTTTAAAGTAAGTTTCTTATATTGTTTGTAAAATTGTTTAATGATTGGCATGATACTGTTGTAAGTTCAAAGTGCATAATGTAAACTCGTATAGAGCAACTACTAAATCGTATAACACACAAATTTCGATAGTATAATGTGTAGTGGTAAAAAGCACCGAATTAACCCGAAAGAAGGCATCAAAGGGGCAACAAAGAATAGATAGGAAAAATAGAAAATATATAGCAAAATGGTAAACTTTATACCTTTCAATATTTACATAAAAAACAAATTAAATATTCTGAAAAAAATGGGTATAAACATCTAAAATTGCAAAGATAGATGAAAGAGAGAAGCCAAGCTTCAGGCTTTTAGAAGGCTCTTCAGAATTTAAAACCATGTTTGTATAAGTTTACTAGGCAATACCCTACATCAGGGGTCCCCAACCCCGGGGCCGCATTGGTACCAGTCTGTAGCCTGTTAGGAATGGGTCTGCACGTGAGTGGCAGGCCAGCGAGCATTACTGCCTGAGCTCTATCTCCTGGCAGATCAGTGGTGGCATTAGATTTAAGGGATCTAGGTTGCATACTCCTTATGAGATCTAATTAATGCCCTGAGATGGAACAGTTTCATCCCCAACTACCACTCCCACCATTCTGTGGACAAATTGTCTTCCACGAAACTGGTCCCTAGTGCCAGAAAGGTTGGGGACCACTGTCCTTATCCTTCACAGGTCTAATCAAAGGGTCTTAGGGCCACACCACATTGTCTACCACATCTAACTTCATTCTCTGTGATTGATTATTCTTTAGTGTTTTGTGTCAGAAGAAAAATTCAAAGATAACAAACATTTCTATGTATTAGAGTATTTACATGTGTGTAGCCACTCCAATCCTATCACACACAGTAACAGAAGTACCTCAATTTCATGTAAATGAAATTGAGACTATTACAATAATCAGTTCATAAATAATAACAGATTCACCTAGCATCTTGCCCTTAGAAGATTTAGGAGATGGTATTTATTTCTTAGACTCTCTACTTCTATATTCTTTATCCTTCCATAACATGATCCCTTCTAAAAGCAAGTGTATTGCACTTGAATTGGTAGAGTTAGACAAGGCAGCTGCAAAATATTATTTGTAATGAATTAATTTCTCAATGTAAACTATTAATAGATGCCTGAATTAAGAGCTGAAAGGAGTCATAATATTAAACTAGAAAGCATTAATGTGAGGGCTATAAATAATTTAAAAAATATTTTTTAAATAGACTGCTTTTTCATTCTTTATTTTTCTAATTTCCCCATCTATTCATTAGGAAAAGTTTAAATGTGATTAGAGGGATGATTATAATCAAGCTCACTTATGTAAGCATTCCAACTATACACCACAATTGCTCTCTATTCAACTGTGATCTCAACATTTGCTTCAGGCCAAATTCAAAACCACGCTGAATAATCATTTCTACCTGTAATACATGTACTAATTGGTAAAATATGTCTTTGTCAATTGAGCTTATTCAAAACTATTTTGCACTCATTAAATTAAAATATTGAGTTGATTTTCTTCAAATTGCCATAGACTTTCTTGTTGAAACTTTCAAATTACACCTTTCCTTCCTAAAAAAAAGAATAATAATAAATTCCATCACAAATCAATAGACATCCTCTCAGAAATCTTATTGAAAAACTTTTTCTTATTTATCTGACATATTTAGAATGAAAATAATAGCAAGTTACATGTTCTTAAAACTGTATATATTAATCTTAATAAAATTATTTTGTGTATTAATGAGATATTTAAACTGTGTAGGGATGGGTCAATCAAGTATTACACAAACTTAGCAGATAATTCACAAATAATAAAAAGGTATTTTCTTTGCATGACTTAAAACCTTTTTTCCTGTTATTAAATGTTGCTTGATATCTTCTTCCATTAGTCTCACTGTTGTGTATAAACATTAAATAATTAATAAACATTCATTAATTATTTCACAATTAATGAATATTAACTAGTTACCAAGTATTGCCTTAAGCACTTAATTCATTTTCTCATTTTATCCTCATAATAATCATTTATTTTACTGACTTCATCCTCATTATTGTGATGTCAAACTTATGAAAAAGTCAAATAATTCCTCCAAAGTGAGGAAATTACTTATTTTTGGAGTTAAGATTTGTTCCTCAGCTACTGGAATCTTAACTGGTAAGCAGTGCCTCATGCTCACCAATGACACTTGTCCATTCGCTGATGAATTCAAACACTCATAGAGAAGATTTTACATAGCAGGCCAGAACCAGGCACTGAAAACAAAATTGATTATGACATGTAAAGATCCCACTGTTTTCTAGAAAAATGGATTACTCTATAAATAGAGTTAAGCATTACAACTGCTTAGATATATTTGTACAGAACTACATAATATCATAATAATTAATTTTAGAATGATTTTCACATTCTTAGTATAAACCAAACAATGAATTAGGCAGAAAAGCTCCAATGTTAACAATATACAGAATTTAGTTCCTCATAAAGTGCACTGACAAGCTGGAGATGTAAAGAAGTAAAAGATAATGAAAATAAGACATTGGAAAGTAAAAGTTTTGAAAACAGAGAAAAAGACAACCTAACCCAAATTTGGGTATCAGTTAAAGGTTTCAGGAAAAATCATTGCATAGAAATTAGTAATGACACTAGGGTAAGAGGGATAGGTAGAATGTTCCAGAGAGGATTAAGAGTAGTGCAGAAAACTCAACATAAAAAGTGGTTTATCACTGAAAGTAATTTAGCATGGTTGTCACACAAGATTACAGTCAGATGAAGAGTTCAGAAAAGGGGCATTAGCCCACTGAAATAGCAAACATCAGGCCGCGCTTTCATAAAACTACTGTAAATGGCATTACTTTCTTAATTTCATTTACAGATTTTTCATTGCAAGTGTGTAGAAAGGCAATTGATGTTTGTACGTTGATTTTATACCCTACAAACTTGCAGAACTTGATTATTAACTTTATTCATTTTAATACTTTACATTTTTATACTCCCTGGAATTATTTTCTATTCTCTGAGAATAGAGATATAGTTTAACTTCTTCCATTTAAATCTGGATGCCTTTTATTTCTTCCCCTGTTTGCTCTGTGTCCACAATACAATGTTGAATCCAAGTGGCCAGGGCATATATAGTTCTCTTGCTCCTGATCTTAGAGTAAAAACATCTAGTCTTTCACCATTAAGTATTAAGTTAGCTTATATGAACAACTTTCATTTGTTCTTGCCAAGTTGCTCTGGGTAGGGCTTCTAGTACTATGTGGATAGAATTAGCAAAAGTAGGCATCCTTCTTTTATTCCTGATCTCAGAGGAAAAGTTTTAAATCTTTCACCTTTTATAACAGTGTGAGGTTAGCTGTGGGTTTTTCATACATGGCTCTTTTTATGTGGTGGTAATTTTCTTCTATTCCTAATTTGTTAAGTGTTTAACATAAATACATAATTTGTTAAGTGTTTTACATTACATTTCTCATTTTATCCTTATGTAAAACATTAAACACTTAACAAATTACGATTAGAAGGATTAGGATTTTCAAATCAAATGCTAATTGAATACCTATTGAGAATATCATGTGATTTTTGTGTTTTTCTATTCTATTGATAGGCTCTATCTTTCATTATATGGAATATTTGCAGATAATTGTTACTTTTTTAATGTTTAGTAGAATTCAGCAGTGAAGAAGACACCTAAGCCAGGACTTTGTGAGCAGTTTTTTTGAATTATGACTTTAATTTCTTCAGTAATTATGGGTTTATTCAGATTTTCTATTTCTTCTTGAGTCAGTTTTAATAGTTGCTTTCTAGATATTTCACTGTCACCTAAGTTGTCTAATTTGTTGCTGTGTAATTGCAGATAGTATTCCTTTATAATCCTTTTTATTTCTGTAAGGTTGGCAGTAATATTCCCTCTCATTTCTACTTACTAATTTAAGACTACTCTCTTTTTTCCTCAATCAATCTAACTAAAGATTTTCAATATTTAACTTTTCAAAGAACTAGATTTTGGCCTAATTAGTTTTCTCTATTTTATTTTTCACTTATCAATGCTATTCATTTCTAGTTTAATCTCTTTATTTCCCTCCTTCTTCTTGCCTTCACTACAATTTGTTTTCTTTTTCCAGTGACCTAACATGAAAGATTGGATTATTGATTTGAGATCATTTTTCTTCCTTAATATAGACATTATATTTATAAACTTACCTCTAAGAAAGGTTGTAATTTAGTGGACAGAGACACTTAAGTCAAACAATATTTGAAAATGTATTCATGAACTATTATTGATAAATATGTGTAGTTGCTAAAAAAAAAAAAATGGAGGAGTCGATTTTACTTATGGACATCTGTAAGAGCTTCACAAACTAGTGCTATCACAGAAAAAGGAAAAAAAATAGATATGCCTCCTCTTTATCTTTTCACTTTTTCAAGGAGGGTGACATTGTAATACCAGAAATTCACAAAAAGTATGTAGATAGGGTTTATAGTTATTAATGTGTAATATTTCTTATGAGTGAAGAATAAGAAAAAAACAGATTACAAGTTTGAGTGGTGGCCATGAACTTGGATTTCAAAGATGGAACATACACATTTCCATAATCTATAACTAAATGGCTAATACAGTTGAATATATGTCCCTGCCAAATCTCATGTTGAATTGTAATCCCCAGTGTTGGAAGTGTGGCCTGGTGGCAGGTGTTTGGATCATGGTGATAGATCCCTCAAGACTTGGTGTTGTCCGGGCAGTAGTGAGTGAGTCTGCAAGATCTGGTTGTTCAAAAGTGTGGGCACTTCCCTGGCCTTCTTGCTACTCCTGCCGTGTAAGACACTGCTGTCTTTGCCTTCTGCCATAATTGTAAGCCTTCTGACACCTCCCCAGAAGCAAATTCCAGTGCTATGATTCCTGTACATCCTGAAAGACCATGTGCCAATGAGACCTTTTCTTATGAATTACGCGGTCTCAGCTGTTTCTTTATAGCAATTCAAGAACATTCTAATACAGTGGCCTTAAAAGTGAATTGTGACTAATTTTTGGAAAAATCATATGAAGATTACCCCTAAAAATGTAGAATAAAATATTTTCTAATGCATACTATATAATTCCCTAGCATTTGCTACTGATAAGTAAAACCAACAGAGAAACATTTAAAATATGACTAATTGTCATTACATAAAGGTTTATGAGGCTCAGAAAGACTAGAATATCTTTGTATTTTACTTTCACTAAAGTATTTCATAAAATGTTTTACAAACATTTTTGTGGCTAAGCTTCTAACCTGTTGACACATGTTTTTGGCAGTTTAAAATAATAATAAATTATAGGTTGTATCAACTTATAGTGAGATGTCTTCTGGCTTACAAATGTAACCTGTCCTGTAGAGTTCTTCGTGCAATACTTTTATCAAAGATTTTGATGAGAATTCCAGATAGAGCAAGATGGCTGAACAGAGGCCTCTAACAAACATTCCTCTGCAGGATAATCAAATTGAACTATCCACACTAAAAAGCCCCTTCATAAGAACTGAAACTCAGGTGAGCGATCACAGTACCTGGTTTTATCATCATATTAAGGAAAGATGCACTGAAGAGGGTAGGAAAGATAGGTCTTCAATCACCTGTGCCACCCTTCCCCCATGCCCTGACAGTGGTCACATGGCATAGAGAGAAAATCTGTGCGCTTGAGAAAAGAAGAGGTCAGTGACTGTGGGATTTGCACTAGAACTTAGTGCTTCTCTGTCATAGCAGAAAGCAACCTGGGGCGGAACTCAGCCAATACCCATTGAGGGAGCATTTGGACCAGAACTAGCCAGACAAATCATCAGTCTCAGCGGTTAGAACCTGAGTTCCAGCAAGCCCTGCCATTGTGGGCTAAAGTGTTCTGGAGCCCAAAATAATTTGAAAGACAGCATAGACCACAACCATACAGACCATAACTTGAAAGACAGTATAGACAGTATAGACCAGTATAGACCACAAATTCTGGGCAAGTCTTGATACTGTTTGGCTTGGAGCTTGGAGCCAGGAGCCAGTGGACATGGGTTGCCTGGGATCCAGTGAGACACCAGCAGGTGCAGCCAATGGAGTGCTTGGATTACTCCCCCACCCCACCCCAAACCCCAGGCAGCAGCAACACAGCTCACAGCTCTGGGACAGGTTCCTTCCCTCTGACTGAGAAAAGGAAAGGGGACAGTAAAGAGTACTTTATCTTGCAACTTGGATATCAGCTCAGACACAGTAGAGTAGGCCACTAAGCAGAGTCCTGAGGCACCCATCCTAGGCCCTAGCTTCCTGATGACATTTCTAGATACACCTTGGGCCAGAAGGGAACTCATTGCCTTGAAGGAAAGGACCAAGTCCTTGCAGAATTCATTACCCGTTGACAAAAGATCCTGTGGGTCCTGAATAATCAGCAGTGGTAGCCAGGCAGAACTCACCATGGGCCTTAAGTGAGACTCAGAGCTGTGCTGGCTCCAGGTGTGACTAAGTACATTTTCAGCAGTGGTGGTTATGGGAGAGACCCCTTCTGCTTGAGGAAAGGAAAGAGTAAAGGAGACGTCTTACAGCTTGAATACTAGCTGAGCCACAGAGAGCTGATAGAGAACAAGGTGGGGGCTCCTGGGATCCCTGATTCCAGGCCTTGACTCCTCAATGACATTTATGGACCTGCCCTGGGCCAGAAGGGAGTCCATGACCCTGAAAGGAGAGACTCAGGCCTGGCAACCTTTACTAAAGCTGACTGAAGAGCCCTTGGACCTCAAGTGAACATCAGCAGTAGTCAGGCAGTACTAGTTATGGGCCAGGGGAGGTGGTAGGCACAGAGAGTCCTCTGCTTGGGGAAGGGGAAGGAAAGAGAAAGAAGTACTTTGTCATGTGACTTGGATGCCAGCCCAGCTACAGTAGAATAGAGTAACAGGTAGATTCCTAAGGTTCCTGACTCCAGCCGGTCATTCCCAGGTGGCACCCCCAGACCCAACCTGGGCTGGGGGAAACTCACTACCCTGAATGGAAGGAAAAAAGCCTGGCTGGATTTGCCACCTGCTGATTGTAGAGCCCATGGACCTTGAGTGAACATAGGTGGCGATCAGGCAGTGATCACTACAGGCCTTGAGCAAGACCCAGTGCTGCACCAGGTCCTGATCTTACCCAGCACAGTCCCACTGGTGCTGGTCACTGGAATCCTTGTGTCACCCCAGCTTTAAGTAGCTCAGCAGAGATAGAGACTCTATTTCTTTGGGAGAAAGTAATTAAGGGAAGAGAATATGAGACCCTGCCTGGTAATCTAGGGAATTCTTCCAGATCTTATACAAGGCTGCCAAGACAGCACATCTACAAGTCTACAAGGGCCACAGCATTACTGAACTTGGAGTGTCTCATAAAGTAAATAAAGCATCAGTGATCAAAGACTTAGATCACAACACTCAAGTTTTTGAGTACCTGGAAGGCCTTCCCAAGAAGGATGGGTACAAACAAGCCTGACTGCAAAGACTACAATAAATACCTAAGTCTTCAATATGCAGATACTTAAAAACATCCACAAGCATCAAGACAATCCATATATTAAAAAAAAATTACCTCACCAAATGAACTAAATGAGGTACCAGGGACCAATCCTGGAGAGACAGAGATATATGATCTTTCAGACAAAGAATTCAAAATAGCTGTTTTGAGAAATCTCAGTGTAATCCAAGAAAATACAGAGAAGGAATTCAGAATTAAATAAGTTTAACAAAGAGATATATTTTTAAAAAATTAGGGAGAAATTCTGGAGCTGAACAATGAAATAAACATACTAAAGAAGGTGTCAGACCACTTATCAGAATTGATTAAACAGAAGAAATAATTAGAGGGGTTGAAGACAGGCTATTTGAAAATACACAGTCAGAGGAGACAAAAAAATAATAATAAAAAACAATAAAGCATGCCTACAGGATCCTGACAATGTCCTCAAAAGGGCAAATCCAAGAGTTATTGGCCTTAGAGAGGAGGTGTAAAGATATCTCAAGGCAGAAAGTTTATTCAAAGGGATTATATTAGAGACCATTCCAAACCCAGAGAAAGATATCAATATTCAAGTACAAGAAAGTTATAGAATACCAGCAAATTTAACCCAAATAAGACTACCTCAAAACACTTAAAAATCAAACTCCCAAAGATCAATGATAAAGAAAGGACCCATATACAAAAGTTAAATAAAAATGAATTGAAAGTTTAAATCAAAGCCCCAAACTATGACGGTATTGAAAGCAAAATATGGAGAAACTTTTCAGGACTTTGGGCTGGTCAAAGATTTCCTAAGTAATACCTTACAAACACAAGCAACTAAAGCAAAAATGGACAAATGGGATCACATCAAGTTAAAAAATTTTCTGCACAACAAAAGGAATAACCAAAAAAGTGAACAGACAACCTAGAGAATGAGGTTAAGAGACAATATGTGCAAGCTATTTACCTGACAAAAGATTTATAATCATTATATATAAGGAGCTCAGACAAGTCAATAGGAAAAAAAATCTAATAATTCGATTAAAAAATGAGCAGAAGAGCTCAATAGACATTTCTCAAAAGAAATCATACAAATTGCAAACAAGTATATTAAAAGTGTTCAACATCACTGATAATTAGAGAAATGCAAATCAAAAATTCAATAAGATATCATCTCACCCTAGTTAAAAATCACTTGTTTACAAAAGACAGGTGAGGATGTAGGGAAAAGGGAAACCTCATACCTTTTTGGTGGGAATGTAAATTAGTATAACCACTATGGAGAACAGTTTGGAGATTTCTCAAAAAACTAAAAATAAAACTGCCATAAGATCCAGGAATCCCACTCTTAGGCATATACTCGAAAGAAAATCAGTGTATCAAAGAGATATCCACTCTCCCATGTTTCTTGCAGCACCATTCACAATAACCAAGATTTGGAAGCAACCTAAGTGTCCGTCAATAGATGAATGGATAAAGAAAATGTGGTAGACATACACAATGAAATATTATTCAGTCATAAAAAAAAAAAAAAAACCCTGAGATCCCGTCATTTACAACAATATGGGTGGAACTGGAGATCATTATGTTAAGTGAAATAAGCCAGGAAGAGAAAGACAAGTTCCACATGTTTTCACTTATTTTTGGGAGCTAAAATAAAATTAAAACAATTGAACTCCTGGACATAGAGAGGAGAATGATAGTTACCAGGAGGGTGGGAAGTACAGCAGGTGTTGGAGGAAATGGGGCTGGTTAGTAGGTCCAAAAATAAATAGAATGAATAAGATCTATATTACGACAGGGTGATTAAGCCAACAATAATTTATTGTATATTTTAAATAACTGAAAGAGTATAATGGGATTTTTTTGTAACACAAAGAATGCATAAATGCTTGAAACGATAGAATCCCCGTTTACCCTGATGTGATTATTACCCATTGTATGCCTGTATCAAAAAATATCATATACCTGTAAATATACATACCAACTATATAACCACTAAATTTAAAAATAAAATTAGAAAATAAAAATAATAGGAAGATTTTGATGAGATTTAAATGACACATTAAATACACTAATATTTTGTGAAAATGTCAATATGGAATATAAGAGTGATGTTACTGAGGATGACTTTAATATTGTAGTCTTAGTAAACAGGTGAATGTGGTACCATTTACCACTTATGTATGACAAAGAACATTGTAAAAAACAGTTTGTGAGAAGGAATCAAGGGCTTCATTTCAAACAGAAATCTCTTTGAAATATCTATTAGACATTCTATGATTATATCAAGTTATCAGGTTTGAGACAGAAGTCAGGCTGAAGATTCAAAGTGAGAGGTCATAAGCTTATATATTACATTTAATTTCATTGTATGGAAGAGATCATCCACAATATTCAGTAAAAATGAAGAGAGAAAAAAATGAAAAATGATGAAGGGTTGTTTAATAACAACAAAAAAGCAAATTATCTGGGGGAAAACTCCCATAAAGTTTTATAATTTCTTTTTTGCCTATGGGCAGCCTTACTTTAATAGAACTATAATTCAAAGTAACAGCAGTATATTACTAATTATATTTAATAAAAATCAGAAAGTAAAGTAAAAATGCATTGAAACAACAAAAAATTGTATTTATGTATAAAACATTATTTTCATTATACTAATATACACCTGAAGATTTAAATAATTATTTTAAAGAACATACAACGTAAACTTGCAGAAAGTTATACTATTATCAGAATGAAAGTCAACCTATATTTTCTAAGTATGATAATTTTTGATTTTTCAGTATATACTGAGAATAGAAAAAGTAGCCTAATTACATAACTTAATCCAACTGAATAGCAAGTTAACATTCAAGCTGGGTTTATAACTTATAGTTTTATATCATATTCAACTATTTTTCTTCCAGTGACTTTTTCAAAAGGCAGTGGAATTACATGGTAAGAACTGAATGCTGGGAAGACCAGACTAATTTATAACGGATACTAAATCTAAAAGATATCAATAGGGCCAAAGTTGACTTAGGCTGTATTTGAAAGACACAAGAAGTATCTCCTATTAGACTAGCTACTCACAGCTTAGCCCCAGTGGAGTCTTACTTTTGTTCAGCACATTAAAAATCCTCAAAATATGAGTTGGCAAAGCTTGAAAATGTTTTAAAGAAGATAAAACAAAATACAATCTGACAAATTATGTTAAGTTCACATTTAAAGTTTTGCCAGCTTAGGCTGTTTGCTCTTTCTCATTTGTCATGGGCATTCATAATTGCAGGGTCACACAAAATAATGAAAGATGTTTCAAAGTTTTCTTTACTAAGAGACCTATCGCCCAGAGATAAATCACATTACAATATTTAATTTTGTGTAGGATGGAGTTTATTTGAATCTAAAAGATTCATGTCACAAAATAAATGTTAGAATGACCTGAATGTTGGCATATCATTAGGGAAGATGAAATTGTTATTCTCAAAAAGGGCAAATCTTTATAGATAATTGTGAATACCACCAATGTATTTCCATTTTAAAAATAGAGGTGTTGTTAAAGTTTAAGACATATTAAAAATTACTTTTTATGAAATATATCGATGAGGTAATTTAATCTTTAATATGTGTTAAAATAATGAAGAACCTCAGGCCTCTGGTTTTAGTAATACAGATATGAACCAGGTGAACTCAAGAAAATATAGAGGTCAGAAGAGTTAAAAAAACAGACAGAATGAACAATGGGTGTATTCTGAAATAGAATCAGGATAATTTGCCAAAAGCTTAAAAGCATAGGCAGCAGGTAGGCCTGAAAACAAGCCCAGGGCTGCTGCGTGGTCCATGCTGGTCAGTGTTTCTGACCTCAGCGGGCCACACTGAGACACTCTCCAAACAGGCTTTCATGACCTTGGGCTTCCTCTTCATAACTGTTCTGCATTTGATCTTTATAACATTTAAAAGTAATTTCATCTTGTCCTATTACAAACTCCCCTGAGGGTCTTGCTGTTATTTTTCTTTTCAGTTTATACTGCTAATGCTTTTTTTTTTCTTTGAGACATGGTCTCGCTCTGTCACCCAGTCTGGAGTGCAGTGGCATGGTCTTGGCTCACTGCAACCTCCGCCTCCCAGGTTCAAGCGATTCTCCTGCCTCAGCCTCCCGAGTAGCTGGAATTATAGGCATGCACCACCAGGTCCAGCTAATTTTTGTATTTTTTAGTAGAGAAGGGGTTTCACCATGTTCTCCAGGTTGGTCTCAATCTCCTTGCCTTCAGTGATCCAACCTCTGCTGCCTCCCAAACTGGTGGGATTATAGGCGTGAGCCACTATGCCAGGCCTGCTAATTTACTTTTAATAGTAAATAATAATTTACTTTCAAGAAACTGCTCCATAATTTGCTAATAAATAACTAGTTTGACATTATCATACCTGCATAATTTCCTTCATGCATAACTTCCTTATGTTGATTTGGTAAACACTCACAGTTTAGTATACTTCTTTAATAAACATTTATTCCTGTATTCATACCTACACTCTTTTCACTTTTCTCAACATTCTTTAGTCTACCTATAGGATTTGCTTGTATAACAATATAAATTCAACTGCTATCCATATTACTGTTAAAGGAAGCTACATTACTAACATATAATATTCATAAATGTTTATAAATCTGTCTCCATGTTTGTTGAGAGAGATGAATTTTACAAGTTAAAATTAAAATAAGAGCACAAAAATGAAAATATTTTAGAAACAAAATTATTTCAAAGAATACTTTTAGTGTAAAATTGGTTTGTTTTTGGAACGAACCTATATAGATTTGTTAAACTATGGTCCTAAGATTACAAAAATCACCAAAACATGTTTACTACTTTAGTGTGGGAAGTCTTTTTCCTTCAAAACAATTAAGTTATTGGGTTCTAAATAAATAGGAAAACCGTATTTATTGCTTTATGGCAATACATTGCACAGTATTATATAAAATGGCTTTTTTATTATATATTTATACTTGTGATAAACAAAACTTGCTAAATATCTAACATTCTATATGTGTTTTACTGGGCCACATTATTAGAACAATCTTTTTTTTTTCCTAATTTGATAAAGCTCACAATTTAGTAATACTATAATTCTAATTCTATATTCTACCCTAATACTATAAAGCCTGTAATAGGTTATATTTATAATAACATTGTAAACAAATGCCTTTTTCTAGCCATAATAATGATAAAAATGTAAAAACCAAAAGAAACTAATGTTTATGAAAATTCTCACTAATATTTATTCAACAATTATCTAGTGTCAAGTCATGAGCCAAGTGTTTTATTTTGGTTAGCTAATTTAATAATTGGTTTAAATATAAATATTAATAGCATTTATCTCCATTTCCTAGGTTAGATAACTCAGTATTAAATAAGCTATACATTTGCTATAGGTCAAAATGTTATTACAATAGGTTGTAGTAGAATTTGGATCTAAGTCTATCTTAATGTAAAGGTCAACCCTTACTATAAACTTTGAACCACAAAATAATTTTAAGGCCAAAAAATTCTGGTCTACACCCCAGTAAAAATGCCAAAATTTATTTTCATGATTTTTTTCTTTAAAAATTGTATCCTTTATTTATTCTAATATTATTCATTTAACTTTGATGATTGTCTTCATCCATTTATGCTACTACAACAGAACACCTGAAGCCCGGTGATCTTTAAAGAGCAGAAATTTAGGCTGGGCACAGTGCCTCTGTAATCCCAGTACTTTGGGAGGCCAAGGCAGGCGGATCACAGGGTCAGGAGATCGAGACCATCCTGGCTAACACGGTGAAACCCCATCTCTACTAAAAATACAAAAATTAGCTGGGCATGGTGGCGGGTGCCTGTAGTCCCAGCTGCTGGGGAGGCTGAGGCAGGAGAACGGCGGGAATCCGGGAGGAGGAGCTTGTAGTGAGCCGAGATTGCGCCACTGCACTCCAGTCTGGGCGATAGAGTGAGACTCCATCTCAAAATAAATAAATAAATAAATAAATAAGAGCAGAAATTTATTTCTCACTGTTCTGGAGGTTCAGGAGTTCAGGATCAGGGCAGATTCGTTCTCTCTCGAGGACTGCTCCCTGCCCCCAAGATGGTGCCTTGTGGCTGTCCTCACATGGCAGAAGGAAGAAGGGTAAAAGGGTTTAAGCTAATCTTCTCCATCCCTTTCATGAGGCACTAATCTATTTGTGAGGGTGGAACACTCATGATTTAATGCCTTCCCAAGAGACCCCATGTATTAATACTACCACAATGGAGATCAAATTTCAACATGAATTTTAGAGGGATACATTCAAGCCACAGCAATGATATTTCAGCCATGTTCCCTAACAAAACATATTCAATGGTCTTTAATCTGCACCAATTTCCAAGTGATTTATAACAAATTAAAAGGTTTTCCACTTTAATTTTCCAAAGAAAAATTTCTAAGAAAACTCACATTTTCAAAAATGCATTTTCATCGTAACAAGAAATCAAATCCAAAACTAAACGCAGGTGTATTCGTTTGTGCTTACACTGCTAAAAAGAATACTACTCGAGACACTGTAATTACAAAGGAAAGAGGTTTAATTGACTCAGAGTTCTGCAGGCTTAAGGGGAAGCATGGCCAGGAGGCCTCAGGGAACTTACAACCATGGAAGAAGGTGAAGAGGGAGCAAGCACCTTCTTCATGAGGCAGCAGGAGGGACTGTGTGCAATAACCAGGAGGTACCATACTTTCAAACCTTCAGCTCTCATGAGAACTCCCTATCATGAAAACAACATGGGGGAAATTGCCTCCTGCCCCCTGACCCCTTGATCCAATCCCCTCTCACCTGGTCCCTCCCCTGACATGTGGGGATTACAATTAGAGATGAGATTTGGATGGGGACACAGAGCCAAACCATATCAATAGGTAATCAGACGGAAATCATATATCCAATTGGATGACAGAGACAATAGGCTTTCTTGTAATTCCTCGAATTTCACTCACATGTTGCACCTTATTAGGAAATTCTTCTCATCTCTGATGAAGTGTCATATCTACTAAATTAAGTGCTTAGTAAGAGTGAGCACTTAGGTACCATCATAGCACCAGGATTTTCAGGCAGAGAATACATTCTTGTTTAAGGTATCACAGTCAAGGTCATTCAGGCAAGTTTAATTCCATGTAATTAGGTAAGATTCCATTAAGAATTAGTTAAGATTCAGTTCACATTGAGGCAGGATAGGTTGTCAAAGAAGTAACCATGTCCTCCAGAGCCTGCAACCTTGAGACCTCACCTTCAACACAATAAGCCCCAGCATTTGCATTGTAGTCAAGCTCATTCAAACAAAGCTATCTCCAGTAGGGAATTTCCCCTTTAAAGAGCATGCACATTTTGATTGTACCTGTCCTCAGACTGACCCTTTACTCATTATAATAGTACAAAAACACCGCTGGGTAGAGATTTCAGATGCTAATGAGACATGAAATGTGTGAACTAACATGTACAATGACTGTGCATGTACACCCAGAGGACCACCCAGAACATGCCCACTGGCAACACCTCTTCCCACCCCCTTGTGAATAATCATGTAAGACTCCCATCAAGGAGCCTCCCTAGTGTGAGTCTTTGTTGCCCGTCTTCATGAGCAGCCCGCTCTGAACTGTCTCACAGAGTGTCCTGTCTCTTCTGCATCTAACCTTCAGAGTTTCTTTCTTTTTCCTTTGCAATAAATTGCTCCATGCTGCATCTCCTTTGCTTTGTATTCCTTGTTTAAATTCTCTGAAACTAAGAAGACAATAA
Organism: Piliocolobus tephrosceles; assembly: GCF_002776525.5. NCBI lineage: Eukaryota > Metazoa > Chordata > Mammalia > Primates > Cercopithecidae > Piliocolobus > Piliocolobus tephrosceles. Next base: position 13,159,722 of record NC_045451.1, read on the forward strand.
CCAAGGTTTCACAACAGGTGTCAACAGCACGGGTGAGGCAGGTTAGGACAATGAAGCCTAAAATGACAATGTCAGTGTAATTTGGTGTTTGAGGATTCATTATTTAGTTAAAATTGTGTTAATAAAAGTTAAAAATGCTCACACTACTTGAGTGGTACGATTTACTGCAATTTTTCCACCTCTTGAAGATAATGGAAAAATAATGTGAAGGAATATTTAGAATATAGTTCAATTCACAGTGGGGTTATATGGGAAATATCATACTATAACAAGAACTGGGAGAGAACAAATGTATCTTCAGCAATAATAAACCAGAGTTACCACATAAAGAGCAGAGGTGGAGTCAGGTTACTATCTCCAACACCACTGGCTTCCTGGCTGATTCTTGAGTACACAAGGCATAACTTCATCCCTGAAGACTCAGGAGTCATATTGTCATCATATGGAGGGGTGAGGGATTAAATTAAGAAAGTGGTAGAATGAAGAGGGACACTATCATAAAGAAGAGTGACATAAAAAATTTTGTATGTTGTAAAATAAATAGGGAGAGAATTAAAGACTGAGTGAAGTTTCAGCTCAGGGATGTGGAATGCTAAAAAGAGTATTTCTCCAATTTTTACAAAAATAAAAAGACTGATAAACTGTAAATTAACAAATGGTAATATAATAAATATAATTATCTGTAATGTAACAAATGTAACAAACTGTAATTAACAAACTGTAAATGAACCCATTAGAAAACTGAGTTTATGGGGCAAACAATTATCCTGAAATCTGAAGAAAGAGACTTTCTGTATGTTCTCACTTGTAAGTGGAAACTAAGGTATGAGGACACAAAGACACACAGACTGATATAATGGACTTTGGAAACTGGGATGGGGGTAAGTTGGACAAGGGTTGAAGGATAAAAGACTACATATTTGTGCACTAAAATCTCAGAATTCACGACTAAAGAAGTCACCCATGTAACTAAAAACCACCTGTATCCCAAACACTACTGAAAAAAAAAATGTAAAGAGACCTTCTATGACAAGTAGGATTTTAGTGTTTGTTTACCTGGGAAATATGCTACAGAATGCCATCAAGCCAGGGAGAAGATTCATCTGGAAATTTGCACCTAATTGCTAAACACCTGGTGTGGGATGGATGGAAAGGGTGAAGCCCCTGGAGGCTGCAGCACAAAGGAATTCTGAAGCACTTGTATGATTTTCCTTCCAGGAAATCCATGTATTGCTGAAGAAAGAAAATCCTGAAAATGACCCTCTGTGGTGTTGGTCAGAGAAAGGGAGCATCAAATATGGCAAAAATTGCCCAAACCCATCTCCAGTGTCTAATCTACAGAATGGAAACCTTAATCTACAGGCACAAGGGAAAGAAAATCTGTAGCCTGAGGACATTGGTGGAAACCCAGAATAGCTGCTAGAGAGAGTTCTCAGTCAACACCAAAACACTACCAGATCCCTAGCCCGTATTACTCCTATGTGGGTTGTCAGATGAGATTCATGACAACCAGGTAAATTTGAGTTTCAGATAAATAATAAATACATTTTCAGTATAAGAATGTCCTCAAATATTGTATGGGTCATACTTACATTAAACAATTTTTATTTTATTTATTTATATTTATTTATTTATTTTTATTTTATTTATTTATTTTTTTAATGAGGACTCACTCTGTGGCCCAGGCTGGAGTGCAGTCACTTAAGCTTTGACCTCCCAGCCTCAAGGGTTCCTTTCACCTCATCCTCAAGACCACAGCCATGCCACTAATGGTTATTTTATTATTATTATTTTTTGTGGAGACAAAGTCTTACTATCTTACCCAGGTTGGTCTCCAACTCCTGGGCTCCAGCTACTCTGCCATCTCAGCCTCCCAAAGTGCTGGGATTACAGATATGAGACACTGCGCCCAGCTCTACTCATTGTTGATTTAAAATTCAAATAAGAGAATAACTCATCTTAATATGTCACTTATTTTGTTACATAATTTCCAATTCTATGGTTAGAGTTAATAGTAACCATCAATCATTCTATTGCACGTCCCTCTCTAAACATACCAATTTTTTTAACTAAAATTTTGTTCAAGAAAACTTGTGTGTGCCGGAATCCCTAGCTTATTTTATGACTAACACTGACTCTATTGCTTGATTATTTATAAAAGAAGCTTTTATATATACTTCTCAGACCACATTTCACCTCTCTAAAGTCCTTGAAGTGAATACATGCTATGTTATAGCACCAAGTGTTGCTATGAAAAAGTCTGATTTTAAAATTATTTTATCCTCTTTGTATATACTTTATTTTTTATATTAAAATTAGATGTATATAACCTAAAGCCAAAGTAAATAATTTCAATAAGATAGAGGTGTATCTCTCTAACATAGAAATAAAGAAAAAAGGTTTTTAGGGTTGATGTTCTGTCTCTGTGGCCATGATGAACCCAAATTTCTTCTCTATTTGTATTATAACTGATGTTGTTACATTACTTTGAAATTTAAGTTTGACTTATAGTTCAGAATGGATAATGAAGCTTCAGCTATTATGTTAGAGTTGCATACAGGAATAAAATGCAGGGAAGAGCAGAGGCAAAAGCAACCATATGCCAACTGAATTTTAATGTTTATATTTCTCTTATGTTAGTACAAAACAAAGCAAGACAGGACCAGCACACAGGGTCAGGCCATGCAGAGTAGTTATAGCAACTTCTAAACTTCTGTGCCACTAACTTTAGTATGGGGTCCAAGACGCCTGCTGGAATTCTAACATTTAAGATCACAACATAGCAGGAAAAAGAGGAAGTGAGAGAAGAGCAAACGAGAGTAAGCACCAGCCAAGTCAGTTTTATTTCAACAGAGTCTTTCCAGAAGCCCACCCAACATCTTTGTCTTATATTTAAGTGATCACCTGTGGCTGCCAGCAAGAATTAGCCATAACATTCTTTAGCTGTATCCCTTGCTACACAGAATAAAACTGAAGTTTATCACTAAAGAAGAAAAGGAAGCACTAGAACATACTGTGGTTCTGCCGTATCTGCGTATACCTGATGAATGAGTTTATGACATTGTTTTAATCTTTGGAGTTTTACACCTTCAGAAGTATAAATTTATTTAAAAACTGAGCAGATGCGACTGCGTTTTTGATTCCTTTTATATGACAACAGTGTAGCTGAAGGCCTACTCTGTCATAGTTTGAAAACTTGTACTAACTTGACTTTAAGCTCTGACAGTTTCCCTTTCTTTTAATGCAGCAGTCACCACCTTGAGGTAATCTGAAACATTCGTCATCTTTGCCAGAAAGTTCACTGCTTCTGTATGGCGAGGCACCAGTATTATTTCCCACTATATCTACAGTTTCATGTCCGCAGCTCATAACTGATTCAATATAGATATAGAAGCAATTGGATTTTGCTGAAAATGTTCCAGATTACAGACTCCCTGGCAACTTGTTTTGTAAGCCAGAGACAGAGAGCTTCTCTCTTGGCAAAGTGGCTTCTCCTTCTAACTCTGTTAGTAGATTGGAAAGCTCCAGTCTCAATTTATTTCTCACTGATAGGGTTTCGCTGAAAACAGAAAGGCGTCCATGCACACTAACATTCTGAATTTTTCATAAATGTCCTATAATATAACAGCCTCAGGATTCATAGTTCTGCCTTCCAAAATACTGAAGGCAACAGTGTGACCTAATGTTTACTACAAAATGATAGTCACCAGATTTATAGCCTATAGAATTATTTTCCTTATTATACGTATTTTCATGTCTAATTAGTCCGTTCTATAATCTGGATTCTGCTACACTGTATTGGCAATACGCTACAACTGGTACTCAATTTTGAATCAAATTCAACTACAGAGAATTGAAATCCCCCATAAGTGGTTTAAATAGACACTCAATTCTTTCCCATAAAAAAAGAAAAAAAAATTCTAGCTTAGGTAGGTGTTCTAGAACAAATGTTTTCTATTATCATTAGCATGTGGCTTCTATCCTTAATGTTACCTCTTTCTCTAAGATGGGTGCTGACTTTCCAGTGCCAGCTTCAAGTCTGCATGTTTAGAAAGAAAAAGTGTAGAAAGAATAAAAGGGCACACACAATCCAGTCACCCCAAAGTGCCTCATTAAATACACACCTATTACATTTTATTCACCACAAAGTGGCAAGGGAGTCTCCAAAAGCAATCTTTTTACTAAGCAAACTCTTATCTAAAGTCAACTTTGGGTTCCTTTTATGATAAAGGAAAAAAAAAAAAAAAAAATGATGTGCCACCAGAGAAAAAGAAATCTGTGACTCTGCTGCTTTAACTTCGTGAGGGAAGCTGAGGCTTTTACATTTGAAGAGAAATCACCTTGTGAGTGTATGTAATTGTATTTATTATTATTATTATTTTGAGACAGAGTCTTGCTCTGTCACCCAGGTTGGAGTGCAATGGTATGATCTCAGCTCATGGCAACCTCCGTCTCCTGGGTTCAACCAATTCTCCTGCCTCAGCCTCCCGAGTAGCTTGGATTACAGGCACCCACTACCACACCTGGCCAATTTTTGTATTTTTAGTAGAGATGGAGTTTCACCATATTGACCAGACTGGCTTCGAACTCCTGACCTCAGGTGATCCACATGCCTCAGTCTTCCAAATAATTATATTGTTTTCAATCAAATTTACCTAATATTGTAAACCCTTTTGTATCTTCATACTCAAATATTATATATTTCATTTATATTTTCTCCAATTTTTAATAAATTTTCTCTATTTAAAAAAAACTTTAATAATAGCAGAATATTTATGCCACATCTCCTCTTGTCCTTATTATCTATCGGTTTATCTAGAAATAAAAAAAATTTGGATATTTAGGAAGCATGCTCATCATGTCGTGATTTCATTTTTTCATTCATGATATTTTTCTCTTAATAAAACTTTCTTTCATCCTCATTTTATTTTTATCCTATCCTATTCTAAGATTTTCAAATTAGTTTTTAAAGTTTTTTTAACATCTGTTTCTTGGAGTTTCCTAGAATACCTCACAATCTTTTCCAACATTCTTTTTTCTCTCTTTTTCTGTTATTTTTGTTAGTGATACCTTTGTCTCTGATCTCACTGGGTCCATAAAAAATGTTTCCGTGAATTCTTCCTCTGTTTATTTGAGAGATATATATATATATATATTTCCCTTTGTTGATATATTTTGCCAACTTTAAAATGTATAATTCATTAATTGGTTGCTTTCTCATTATTACCTCCCAAGGTAGTTACAGTATCATATAGAGAGAGAACGAGGGAGAGCAAGAGAGAGACAGAGAGAGCAAGAGAGAGAGAGACAGAGAGAGAGAGACTAGAGCATTTGACCAGCTTTAAAGAAAAACTAAAATGAAAACACTTTTACTCATTATATTGACTATTTTCTTTAACACAATGACAAGCATTTATTTGGTTTTGATTATTCCATAACTCATTGTGGTTCAGAACTTAGACTGTATGTTATAGGAACTCTTTCTTGTTATCAAGCTAAAGTTTTATTTCCCCTTTTTTCTAGCCAATTTCCTATCTGAAAGTCCTATGAATTTCATATCTTTATGAATTTTTAGGGTTTAAAATTGAGTCTCTACAAAAAAGTCTCTTTTATACCTTTTTATTTTTACTACAGTAATACAGTGTTCATGAACACACATTTAAGAGTATTTATTGACATAATTATCATACCATATAATGCACTCATTCATAGTGTACAAAGCGTTTTTAAAATATTTTACAGTTGTGCAAACATCACCATAGTCTATTTTAAAAATTTGTATTTTCCCTTAGGAAAACCAATATAGTTTAGACATTACACCACAATCCCTTAAGATCACATCTCTCTCAACCCTAGACAACCACTAATTTAAATTCTGTGCCTACAAATTTGCCCCTCCTAGACATTTAATGTAAATGGAATTGTACAATATGTGGCCCTTTATATCTGACTTAGACTTAACACAGTGTTTCAAGAATCATGCATGATATAGCATGTATCATTACTTATTTTCCTTTGATTGCTGAATAAAATTTCATGGTTTAGCTATACCACATTTCTTAACTGATGAGCATGTTGGTAGTTTTCACTATGTAGCTATTATGAATAATGTTGATATGAATATTTACATACAGGTTTGTGTCATATGTTTTTAGTTCTCTTGGATATATATTAAGAAATGGAAACATGGGTCACATGGTACTTCTATGTTTAATTTTTGAGATGTATTTTCAAAGTAGTTGCTCCATTTTACATTATCACCAGCAGCATATGAGGAGTCCAATGTCTCTACAACCCTGCAAATACTCCTCATTATCTTTTCTATTATAGCCATCTAGTGACTGTGGAATGAAATTTACTGTGATTTTGATTTGCCTTTCCTTGGTGGCTCATGATGTTCAGCAACATTTCATGTGCGTTTTGGCCATTTGTGTACCGTCTTTGGAGAACTGTTAATTCAGATCCGTTTTCTGTATTGATCTTTTTTCTTTATTATTTAAAGAAAACTCTCTCTTTTTTTTTTTTTTTTTTTTTTTTTGAGACAGGGTCTCACTCTGTTACCCAGGCTAGAGTGCAGTGGTGCAATCACAGCTCACTGCAGCCTCAAACTTAGTTGATCCTCCCACTTCGCCCTCCTGAGTAGCTGGGACTGCAGGTATGCACCACTACGCCTGTCTAGTTTTTTGAATTTTTCATAAAGATGGGATTTTTGTCATGTTTCTCAGGCTGGTCTTGAACTTCTGGGCTCAGTGATCCACCCTAAAGTGGTGGGGTTACAGGTGTGAACCATGATATAAATCTCTTATCAGATATATTATTTGCCAATATTTTCTCCAATTAGAGGGTTTTCTTTTCACTTACTTCATAATGGCATCCCATTTCCTGGTCTCCTCCTCTCAAACTGCTTCCAGTCTAATGAAACCAGAATTTCTGAGTGGCACCAAGTGACTGCAGGTTAGATCAGCTTCTCAGGTGCAGAAGTCTTCAGGTATCCCTTCACTTACTCTTCACGTATTTGTCTGCTCTATTCTCTCTCTCTCTCTTCTACTCCTGGGACATGTGCATTAGATCATTTGCTCTAACACAGCAAATGTTTTTGTTACCATCATTTTTTCCCTTTGTGTTTCAACTTGGGTGGATTTTATTAACCTTTTTTTTCCAATTGAACTGTTTTTTTCCTCAGCTATGTCAAATTCAATGATGAGTCTGTCGAATATTTTATTTTTTTTATTTCTAGTGTTTGCAATGGATTCTCCCTTATACTCTACCTTTTCCATTAGAGCCTCTAATGTATTAATCAGAATAATTTTAAATCTCCTGGTATTTCCAAGAGCTGTATCACATCTAAGGGTGTTTTAAATATTGTCTTTTCATTTAAAGAGTTGTCTCTTCAGGCTTTGTTTTTTCTTACCTTTTTGTAAGGCTTATGATTTAATTGTTGTTGTTGAAAGCCAAAAATGTTGCACTGGACAGTAGACAGTAGATACTAAAGCAAATATTTGTATACTTGGAGATTCATAGACATGTCCTGCACAGGGCGGTTTTATTACTCTACTCCTGAGCTGGCCTGGATTTGGAACTTGTTGCTATGTTTGTGCTCAGTGTATCAGAAGCTCCACATTACTCTAGGACATTGCTCCTCACTTGGATTGGGTACCCTTATGGGCTTTGGGTTTTCTTTTTGAGTTGCTCTCCAGAAAAACTGTGTCCCTTGTAGCTCTCCCTGACTTTACCTGCCACTTGTGAGCTTGGTGGTAGTAAGTGGTGGAGGACATCGTTCTCCAGTGATACAGTTATAGCATTGTCTTAAACAACTACCATGCACCTGGGTCTTAGGGGAGCGAGCAATCTTGTTATATTTTTCTGCTTTTGCTCCAGATATGATGCTGGGCATAGCAGATACTTCTACAACTCACTCAAGGGTATAGTTGTTTGTTTTGTTTTATTTGTTCCCTTCCCCCAGTTACATTGAGTTTTTACCAGTACCCTAAGAGATTATGTTCTTTGGTCCATAAAAAAAGGATTGGCAGGTTTAGTAAAAGTAAATAAATAAATCATAGACAAAGAGTCCCTCTTATTTGAATATGAATAAGATGAATTATCATAAGAAATGAGGAATGGTATGTATGGACATATATATATATATGAAATAAGCATAAATTGAAGGATTTTCATGTAGACATCTCTATTTACACATAAATATGAACGTTATAAAGGATGTAGTCTGCTAAAATGAGTAGTATATATTCAATTATGGTGAGAGGGACTTATTCAATGATATTTGTTAACGATATTTATTACTAAAATATGTGTTCTAGCCCAATGAGTAGCTAGAAAATTTACAAAAAGAGAAACAGTATCTTTTAGTCTAAATGAAGAGGAGTTAAGAAGAACAGTAGGGTCATTAATATTCTAAAAGTTTCATCTAATTGAAGACAGAGATTATATTATACACATATGTATGCAGAGTAACTTTGTGGGAGAAATAATAAGTAAATTGTTTTCATATAATGGATACATATCAGCATCTTGAAAGCGAAAGTAATCATTGACAGAATTGAAAACCAGTGTAGAATTATAAAATTAACAATGAAACAAAAAGTAGCAAATATCAATGTGCTTTGATCAGCAACAGTAAAGCAAAAAGGAAGTTACAGAGTGAAATAAATAAAGTTAAGGTAAATAGAACAAATTAAATCAAGTATATTGTATAGCACACTACATGTAAATAGATCTTATCAATAAAAAACACAGTTAATATTTCATCTTTCAAGAAGTACATTTAAATAGACCTATGCAAATGCTAAAAATATAGACATGGGTAAAAGATTCAAAAGATTTCCAAACATGAAGGAAAAACATACGGCAATACTAATAGAGAATACGGATATAAAATAAACTTGTTTTAATACAGCGAAAAACTAAGATACATTGTCTCCAGCAAATGCATATTACAAGTAATGCTAAAAGGATTATTTAAAGCAGAATGAATAATATCAGATGGAATCAGAAATTTCAGGAAGGAAATATATTTACATCTACAGCTATAGCTATAACATCCATCTATACTTCTATCTAGATACACCTACATATATATAAAATATATGTGTGTGTGTTTGTTTATATGTAAATAAAGAAAACTATCCACCTAAACAATACATATTTCTAAATTGCTAAAATAAAATCACTAAGACTTACTACAGTAACTATGCTTTTTATAAGAAATAGTATTTAAATATACAGAAGTAGAAGGCTTTGAAGAAAAATACTTGAAAAAATACTAAAATGACTAAAAGAAGAAGTAGATAAATGTACATAGTTGAAGATTTTAAGTTCATCATCAAATTATAAAAAAAATGCAGAAAAATGATCAGTGAATTTATAGGTTTGCACACTATCAACAAAATTGATTTAATTAACATCTTTAACAGGCCAGAACAAATAATTATTTTGAGGCCCCCAAACCAGTCTTAATGTTGAAAGTTTGAAATAATTCACTCTCTGACCATAACTACATTAATTAGAAATTGAAAATATTAAGACATAAAGAAAATTCACAAATACGTATAAATAAAGTTAACACCCCTATAAAATCCAGGGTCAAAAAAGGAATCATAAGATAAATTTTAAAATATTTCGAGTTGAATGAAAATGAACAAGAACATATTGCAAATTGTGGGTGGATTTCCACCTCCATTTAAAATACAGACCAATTTTTTAAAAGTTGTCTCTAACTCAAAAATAAGAGAAAAAATAACATCAGCTTTAATTTTATAATGTTTATTTTTATTGGAAAGCTGAAGTTAGAAGGTAATGAAGAAATCTTAAATACAAAAGGTTTAAATTCTTCTAAATGGTGAAAGGGCGTACATATTTTCTCCTCCATAACAGAACACAAGAGAATTTGCAGCTGTTCTGGCCACAATTTAAGCAAGTAAAATTTAACTGAACTGAAAACCAAGTGGGAGCTAATAAATCTGAAGTTGCTGGGGATGCTTAGTAATCGCTTTCACTTCATCCTGTGAGACTAAATCATTTAAAATCTCATTCCTACTCAATGCTCACAGGAGAAACTGAGAACAGGGTAAAGAATGAAGAAAGCAAACCTGAGTGACTCAGATGAGTAGAAGGTGACTGACAGCTATTAGGGGACCAGTATGAAACATTTCCTCCTGCCAGATTCCCTTCTTTTATATCAAGATTATGTCTTAATCCTCTTCTGGAGGAGGACAGCAAATTCTTTTTGCCCAGAGAAGGCAAAGAAGCTAATCATAGTCTGCAGACAAGACAAAAGCAATACTGTGTGTTTCTCTAGGATCAAGTGGCTACGTCACTCGGGAAAAGGAAACATTCACTGTCTTTTACAGTGCTCAAAAGATGTTATCACTTGCTGCAGATACAAAACCCTGTCACTTACCCCCATATTTCATCCCTATATAGCCAAAAATACAGAAGGAAGAGCAAGACTCGAAAGAGAAGGCTAGCACCTGTGAAGATGATAAGGCAGTTTGACAATTCCTCCTTCCACCCTGATATTCTATAGAGCAAATCTTAAGCTGCTGGGGAGGGCCACTAAGTCTCCTCATTGGCAAGGCAGAGGCAAAGACTAGTGATGAAGGAAATTTAAAGGAAATTCTCTATAGCTGATAGATGGGAAAGAATCTAACTCAGACTAACTTTATTGATATGGTTTATATGATATGATCTATGTTGATGTGGTCTACCCAGCTGCAGGAGGAACAAGAAATCCTGCCCAATACCAACTGTCAATATAAGGCTGAGTTGACTGACAAGGAGTTGGAGGTGTGGAAATGCTAAGAAAGATACACCTCCAAGGCACACGTGTACAGAACTTTTCTGAGACAGAGAAAACAGAATACTGGATGAGAAAACATAGTGAATTTCCCTATACACTACACAATAACAAGTGTAACACAATCTATTTTTGGAAAGGGCAAATGCATAAAGAAAGACTTCTCTGAAGCACAGACATCCAGGGGTGGCTGAAAGCCGGGGATGGAGCCCTACTCTGAGAGAAATACCAGCACTCGAGCCCCAACTTTAATCACTAGTCCATGAAGAAAGAAATTTGAAATTTCTGACACTTGGAAAGCTTCCATAGAAACAACAACAACAAAACAAAGAAAAAACATCACAATTCCAGACTATATTGACTTGACGACCCAATCCAGGGACCTGCGAGAATACCTGTGTTCTTTACCAAGCTTCAACGGTGATTACAGTTTTTATCATTCTACAGCAATGACACATTCAGTAAAAAATGTTGAACACAAAACAAAGCAAAAAAAGAAATCTGATTTTCAAGAGACAAAACAACTAACAAAATCAGACTCAGAAATAACCAAGACATTTCAACTATGAGGCAGAAACTTTAAAAGAACTATATCTGAAATTCAAATAAAATGGTCATTACTCCTTGGTTGCAGGCTGAGTAAACAAAAATTGTATTAATTTAGGAAAAGAGGAAAAATATAATGGAAAGATAAGAATGTGTCATATGTAACAAGCCACAGAAAAAAACAGATACATTTCAGAAACATATTAAATCAAATGTCCCTATTGGGAATACAGTTTGAATATCACTTATACGAATTGCTTGGGACAAGAAGTATTGTAGATTTTAGATGTTTTTTAAATTTCAAAATATTTCCATATACACAATGATATATATTAGGGATGGAACCCAAGTCTAAACATAAAATTCATTCATGTGCCATATATACCATGTATGTGCAGCCCAAACATAATTTTATACAAGATTTTAAAATAATGTTTTGCAAGAAACAAAATTTGTGCACACTGAAGTATGGTATACAAAGCTAAGGTGTTGCTGCTAACTCAGCTATACATGTGGACAGTCTGTGGTTATTTGGTATCACCATCATTACACACACACACACGTATATAGTCACATGTTTATATTTTTATATATTTTTGTATATGTTTAGTGTACAAATACACATGCACTTAAAAGCTAGGAAAAACTTGCTTGTTGTTTCTTCCAAGATCCAGTTTGAAAAATGTAAATGAAATGTAAGTGAAGGCCTTGGTTAATTCATTTTTGATCAAAATTACAATTCAACCCCAGAATTTAAACACTATCATTAAGAAACTAGGGCCAGAGTGTTCAACATGGTAGCTGAGAACCAAGTTCTATACATTGAAATTACTTTACTCCCACAGGTGAAATAGCTTTTAGTTGTAAAGTCATCTCAAATTATTTCCTGCATCCTCAGAGATTAAAAACAAAAGCCTTTAATTTTCAAATTCACTTTATATACCTTTTGAAAACCATTGACCTTGGCATGTGGACAACATAAACATTAAATGAATAAAATAAATATTGAGGCAAAGAAACATAGTCACACTGATGATATGATACTACCCTGAGTAATGAATATGTGAGTATATGGGTGTGACAAGTCACTCAACAATACAAATCAAAATATTTTCCTTGAGATGCTGTTGGTGATTTTCTTAAATTAATTATACTTTTCACTGAGGAACTTAATAAAGATAGCACAGTGATCAATGTAGGGTCAAAGCTTAAAGAACAAATAATACATTGCTTGCCTACCAAAACTTTGCCTCCCCTTTAATTTTCACTGAAATGGAAGATGCACTGTAAGAACGTTCTGTGGTATGTACACTCCTCTGTGCGAACTCTGTACCATAGCCAATTCACACATCTGTCATATTTTAGATGGTAGTGTTCATAATGCCGTTGCGGCTGCTTGTGCAGCCTAAAATTATATTTCTTCTGGCAGAGCATTACTAACATCTCCCACACCTATTTTAAATCACAGATCATTAGCATAAGCCGAAATTATTTGAAAAACTCAGAGAATATAAATTAAGAGCACAGATGCAGAATTTAGAAACATTCCTAATTATTTTAGAAGTTTATGCATAGTGCCCACTGAAAAGAGTTTGGTACATTTTCCCCAGCATGACGCATTAACTCAGAACAGACTGCTCCTAAGTCAAAAATACAGTAGAATATATATGGTGTTTGTGTGTGCATGTCTGTGTTTATGAGTATAAAAGGGAACATAGTGGATACCAGTATATTTAGAGTAGTTGTGGCAGCATAACTAGATGGTCACAAAAAGTTACCAAAATCCAAGATATTAGCAAAAAGGTAACTTTCTTTTAGTTGTGCATTATTAGGGGTTAATTTTATCATATACATGTTAACGGCTGGTATTGCTTCTTCAACCAGAATTTTCTATATGAAACATACAGTTGAACTTAATTGTAAGTGGCTACTCATTAAGAGTGTTAGACTCTAATACTTAATTGTGCCAAAATAGCTTATCTAGTTTTCTATTAAAGATAAAGCAAATTACTTCCCCCCCACCATATCCAATTCAGAGATGACATATAGAGAGAATATAGGGGTTGTATTATTTATTCATAAAATTAGTAGCTTTTGTGTTGCTGTTGTATGGCTGCCATCGTGTTAGAGACAGAGGAGGGAAGGAAGAATCAGGAACTAAGGATTCTTGCCTGCCTGGAACTTATATTCCAGACAGGAAAATAAATATTAAGCATAACATTAAAAATAGTGCATAATTATACTCATGAAAAGTGATATGAATGAAAAGTAGTTGGTTTTGTGAGAGTGTAATAACAGGATGAAGCCTAGTTTGGATGTCAAACAAGCAATGACATGCAGGCTGAATATGAAGAATGAATCTAGTTGAGCTGTTTGCACAGGTGAGAGTAAGGAGGGAGGATTCCGACACATGAAAGTACTAAAGGAATGAGTAGAAATGTGTTCGAGATAAAAGCGAATGAAAGATTTGCAGGAAGTAGAGGTGCTGAGTGTACCTTTTTATACATGGAGTAAGTGGATTGCTTAGACAATTTTGGATATGGCACATTAGAGGGAATATTATCAGAAAACAAAGGCAGACTGCATTGCCATGGTCTTTGAAAAAAATTCATGAACTTAAAAAAACTAGAGGGAGAATGTCACTAAAAATAGTTTACTGGTGCTGGACTTCACAAGAGTTACTCTTTTGCCCTTTTGAGTGTCTCTAAGGAAATTTTAGCACTGAAAATAGTAATGAAAGCATATGAGCATTCAATGCTAAAGTAGTTTTGAATTAATTCATTAATATGTTGACATTAAAGACAAACAGACCTATTCCCCTATTCTAGTATATCTAAGTTTCTAGTGGGTTTAGTGAGCAGTTGTCACGCTCATTAAGTACACATTTGTATTGTTTTTGGAAATGTCATCTAAGTATTTAGAATTATAGAAAAACTGACAGTGGAAAGAGTAAATGATTTTCCCCTGGAAGAAGAAACTAGTGCTGCCAGAAATTTATCATTTTGACATTAGAATTGATGAATTGGATATAATTCCTGTCTAAAACAATAGACTAGGAGGTCAAGTACATTTCCCTAAGCCAAATACCACAGAGGCATAATACAATCCATCGTGTTCTGGGCAAACAATATGGGAAGTTTTTACCTAAGACTCCATCCTTATGAGTTGCATTTCAATTATTTCTTTCATTTTATTCATCTTTTTATTTCTTTAGACTCATCAAAGAACTTGGACTAAAAAGTAAATGATTATTTAATTGTTATGAGAAGTGGGATATAGGCAAATCATATGAATACAGTTCATAGGTGAAAAATAGTGAAAATGAGACTTGGACAAATGACAAATATTTAATTAGATGCTGTGAATAAATTGTTTGTTACTATTTATATGTAAAACACCAACAATGAAAAAGCATTTCTAGGAAGTTGTTATGCCAAAACATCAAACACTAAAGTACTGTGTTTAATGATTTTATAGAAATGTTTACTATTCATGGTTTATCCCTGTTTGTTTCCATTTTATATTTGACTATAATTGCCTTAGGATTTACATCATGGAAAGGTACCTTATTTACCTATGGTAGTGATATTAAATATGTGTGTATGTGTGTATTAATTAGAACAGGTTATTAAATAGTTGTGTTTTTGATATTTCATGAAAAAAAGAAAATAAACTTCTTTCAATTGACTGATTCGAATTTCTATCTTGCATTAGTGTGAAAGTCTACCTCTTCGTTTTGATCTATATATACATATATTGTTTACTTATCCGTATTTATCCATATAGCTATCCGCTCCAAAAATTCACTTTGTCTCTTTGATAGGCAGTTGTCTTCTTCCTACAGTGCAAAGCTCAAAACTCTTTCAACCAACCATAAGTTGGCCTGGTGCACCTTCTTAGACTTTTCTCATACAACAGTTCTCTCACGTTTAGTATAATCTCTACACCATTCTCATTAGTGGTTTCACAACAACCCTGACATTGAATTTTTCCCCTCTCGGTTTTTCACGGTTTTTCTTTATCTGGAAGATCTTCTTCCTTTTAATTTTTGTGACAATAAAATTTAATTCAGAAAAAAATTAATATGAAAAATAATAAAAATTAGACTTGAACAAATAGCAAAGAGTTAACTAGATGTCTTAAATAAATTATGTTTTCTACTGTTTATATAACAAACTATTTTGTTACTATTTTAAATACGGAACATAGAATAATGTGTTCTGTATTGCTTCCTTTCCATTTTTTTCTCCCTCCCTTCCTTCTCTTCTTTCTCCTATCCATCTTTTCTTCATTCCTTGTTTCCTCCATTCCTTCTTCTTTCTTTCACTTTTCATTCAATATTTCAACAAATAAATATTGATTCCTGTTTGCTGGTTACTCATCTAGGTTTTTGAAATGTACCAGTGGATAAACAAATACAGATCCCTGCTTTCAAAGATCTTTCTCTAGAGCTTTATGAAGGCAAATTATGTAGTATGTAGTATGTTACAAGGTAAATAACACTGTGAATAAATGTAGAAAAAAATAGAAACATATGGAATATGGGATGCAATTCTGAATACATGGTAAAATTAAAGGACTTGGTGGAAGAGCTGTTCAGATTGAAAGGCCGGGGGGAACTCAAGGACCCCACAATAGAAAAGTGAAAGTATTTGAGGATTTGCAGAGAGTCTAGTGTGGTGATCTGGTGGAAGAGTACAAGAATTAAATCAGATTTGAGGAACTTTGCAAGTCATTATAAGGAATTTTTCATGAACCTTCACAGCACAGCATTTGAAATGTTTTAAATAAATGATTGGTATAATCATAATTTAATTTGAAAGAAGCATCTGAGATATTATATTAAGAATCTACTACTGGGAATTAAACATAGAATCAGAATGACCAGTTAGGAGACTTCCAGTGAATCTCAAGGAGAAAAGACTTACACCATGATATGGTTTGGCTGTGTCCCCACGTGAATCTCATCTTAAATTGCATCTCCCATAATTTCCACATGTTGTGAGAGGAATCCAGTGGGAGATCATTGAATCATAGTGTTACTGGGGGGGTCCTTGCTCCCAGAGCTCCCAAGATGGTGGCCTGCTGCTTCCAAAATGGTCGTGGGCCACTTCCAAGATGGTGGCAAGCCTCGTTTTCTCTAACCTGGGGTTCTTGGTCTCACGGATTCCAAGGAATGGAATCTTGGGCCCTGCAGTGAATGTTATAGCTCTGTTAGAAGCCGTGGGTCATGGAAGAGAATGGTGGAACCCAGTGACTAGTGTTCAGCTTGATTAGGTTGAACCCAGGCACTTAGCCATGCAGGAACAATGGCAAGCCTTTAGCCCCATCGGGAGTGGCAGTGGGTGTCTTGCTGGATCAAGAGCACAGCAGACACCCTGCTGGATTCAGAGGGATGGAAGTCAGCAGTGGGTCTGGAACCGGGAGGCAAACAGTAGTGGTGGATGGGGAGGGAAAGCTCAGCTCCAGCCGTAACAAAACACGGACCAGAAGAGAGTACAGTTGCAAGATTTAACAGAGTGAAATAGAGTGAAGACAGAGCTCCCACATAAGGGGAGGGGACCCAAAGTGGATTGCTGTTGCTGGCTGGAATGCCAGGGTTTATATTCCGATCCTTGTCCCTCCCACTGTGCTTTCAGGCAATAGATAATTGGCTATTTCTTTACCTCCTGTTTTGCCTCATTAGCATTTTAGTGAGCTCTCTGATTGGTCGGGTGTGGTCTAAGTTGCAAGCCCTGTGTTTAAAGTTGGATGGGGTCACCTTCCCAGCTAGGCTTAGGGATTCTTAGTCAACCTAGCAAATTCCAGCTACTCCCGTCTGTCAGTAGGGGTAGTTTACCCCACACTGTTCTCATGCTAGTGAGTAAGTCTCACAAGATCTGATGTTTTTATAAGGGAAATCTTTTTTGCTTGATTCCCATTCTCCTTTTGCCTGCCACCATGTAAGACGTATCTTTTGCTTTCCGCCTTGATTGTGAGGCGTCCCCAGCCACGTGGAACTGTGAGTCCATTAAACCTCTTTTTCTTTATAAATTACCCAGTCTTGGGTATGTCTTTTTCAGCAGCATGAAAATGGATGAATACAGTAAATTGGTACCAGTAGAGTGGAGTGCTGCTGTACCCAAAATTGTGGCAACAACTTGGGAACTGAGCAACAAGGCAGAGGTTGGGACAGTTTGAAGGACACAGAAGAAGATAGGAAAATGTGGGAAAGTTTGGACCTTCCTAGAGACTTGTTGAATGGCGTTGACCAAAATACCAATAATGATATGGACAATAAAATCTAGGCTCAGGTGGTCTCAGATGGAGATGAGGAACTTGCTGGGAACTAGAGTAAATATAACTCTTGCTATGTTTTAACAAAGAGACTGGTGGCATTTTGCCCTTGCCCTAAAGATTTGTGAAACTTTGAGCTTGAGGAAGATGATTTAGGGTATCTGTCGAAAAGAATTTCTGAGCAGCAAAGTATTCAAGAGGTGGCTTGAATGTTGTTAAAAACATTCAGTTTTAAAAGGGAAACAAAGCATAAAGGTTTGAAAAATTTGCAGCCTGATAATGTGACAGGAAAGAAAAACCTATTTTCTGAGGAGAAATTCAAGCCAGCTGCAGAAATTTGCATATGTTTCAAGGAGCCAAATGTTAATCACCAAGACAATGGAGAAAATTTCTCCAAGGCATGTCAGAGGTCTTCATGGAAGCCCCTCCCATCCAGACCCAGAGGCCTAGGGGGAAAAAAACTGTCTCATGGACCAGGCACAGTATCCCCCTGCTATGTGCAGCCTAGAGACCTGGGGTCCTGTATTCCAGCCTCTCTAGCCATGGCTAAAAGAAGCCAAGGTTCAGCTTGGGGCACGGTTTCAGAGGATGAAGGCCCCAAGCTTTGGCCACTTTCATGTGATGTTGAGCCTGTGGGTTAAAAGAAATCAAAAATTGAGGTTGGGAAACCTCCACCTAGTATGGAAATGCCTGGATGTTCAGGCATAAGTTTGCTGCAGGGGCGGAGCCTCATGGAGAATCTCTGCTAGGGCAGTACAGAAGGGAAATGTGGGATTGAAGCCCCCACGCATAGTCCCCATTGGGGCATTGCCTAGTGGAGCTGTGAGCGGAGGGCTGCTGTCCTGTAGACCCCAGAATGGTAGATCCACCAACAGCTTGCACCATGCACCTGAAAAATCCTTTCACCTTCCACCATCACCTTCCAGCATGGTGGAAGGTGAAACACATGCCTTTCACCTTCCACCATCATTGGTGAGGCCTCACCAGCCACGTGGAACTGTGAGTCCTTTAAACCTCTTTTTCTTTTTAAATTACCAAGTCTCTGGTGTGTATTCATCAGCAGTGTAAAAAACCAACTAATAGAGACCATGAGGCAATTAGAGTAATTAAGATAAGAAATTGATGTAATTGATACATATATAGAAAGAACATCTCACATCTCTTCTATATAGTCTTTTTTTAAAACTTATGTTTTCTTTCAATATGTTAAAATTATTTTCTCACAACTTTCACATTTGCAAGGCTATTTATTTAAAAATGTAATTGGCATTAATATTCTTCTTAGTAGAGTTCACTTATGGAAGTAAAGAATATTCTCAACTTGCCTTTTTCTGCACAAATTACTAGCCACAAATTTATTTCCAATTATAAAAGGCAAATTGTGAATATTGTTTAAAATAAGACACAAAGGTACAATTTCCTTTTCAATTATTATTTTGTAAAATAATCTTTATCCAAAAATACAGAAACTGAATGGCATAGTCTGAGCCTCATATTTTAAATAGTATTGAACACTGTTCTCCTGTGTTTTATGATAAATATAATTTTTATTTCTAAAAAGTAAATCATATAATTTGGTGTTGTATTTTAAGTCTGTTGACTTATAAAACTGGGCAAAGAATATCTCCACAACCCTGGCCGATGAATCTGACAGCTTCAGCATAGCATACCATTCATAATTTGGGTGTTATTGTTGTTTGTTTATTAGAAATATGTCTTATAGAAAGTGTGCCAGTCATCTCAAAGTCTTGTTAAAATAACAGATTAGCATATTAATGATCACAGGAGACAAATATAAAATGTCATGAACTAGCTGAAAAGAATAAACAAAGAACCAGCACCATACCTCAATTGTTTGTAGTGTGACTGATAAAATTTTATCACAAACAACAGCAAAGTAGTTTGCATAAATTACTAAATCATATGCATACATGAGAATTAGCAATTAAACAGAAAATCTTATTGCAAATTTTCATAATTGGCAGTTACTAAATAAAAAACATCAATAATTCAAGATTACATTGATTTTATGACAATTTTGAGTTATTATTCATAAGTCTTCCAAATGTAGCCAGGAAAAGTTAATTGTAAGATTGTTTTTTCTGCAAGCATATGCAAGACTTGAATAATAAAATGGAAAATATAATGAATATAGTATATTTATTATAAAATGATTTTAAATGGCCACAATCAGCATAAATGTATTGCAATTAACTTTTAATCAAAGAATACGAATTTCCACTGGAGTTACTCTTGTGTTTGCTACCCAAATGCATTTATCATTTCCATTAATTTTAGAGTGTATTTCTCTTTGTTTCAATAGATTTTGTTTTTTTAAACAACTAGGATTTACAATACACAATGCAGATTTTGAGACTGGTGTCACTGAAAATATTTCATGTTTCCCATTGAGAAAATATACTAACAAAGCATGTTCTTTATTTAGATTTCTTCTGACAAATTATCGGTTATTTCAATGTATTTTTATTTTAAAAAGAGATACTTATTTTTGTACTATACATCCTAATGGGGAAACTGTTTCATTATCACATATTGTGATATTGAGAATATTAACAAAATATAAGGGACATGTTACCTTATGTATCATAATTACCTAGATTTGGACATTCAATAAACATTAACAAGTGATGCTGACTTCAGTTACTATGTCTTTAAAAATGTATATAATTGGCATATATTTTCTTTTCTTTTCTTTTCTTTTTTTTTGAGACAGACTCTCCCTCTGTTGCCCAGCCTAAAGTTCTGTGGTGTGATATTGGCTCACTGCAACCTCCACCTCCCAGGTTCAAGTGATTCTCAGGCCTCAGCCTCCCTAGTAGCTGGGACTGCATGCATGTGCCACTATGCCCAACTAATTTTTGTATTTTTAGTAGAGACGGGTTTCACATGTTGACCAGACTGGTCTTAAATTCCTGACCTCAGGTTATCTGCCCCCTCTTGGCCTTCCAAATTGCTGGGATTACAGACGTGAGCCACTGCACCTGGCATATATATATATTTTTTTCTTTATAACTCTATTATACATTTTTAGTTAGTATATTTACACCCAAACTGCATTTAAAATCCTTATCATAAAATCATATATATATATATATATATATATATATGATTTTTGTATATATATATATACACACACTTGTCTGGAGATTTTAAAACTACATACAAAGAAGAGAGGAAAGAATTAACAGCTGGTTTTAAAAAATAGGGGCATTAAAATTAGGAATTTTTTGTAGCTAAGGTATAATGAGAACATACTATTAAAATATATATAATTATTTTTATTCTAAATAAATATAGCACATATATATGCATGAATTTACATACAGGTATATGTCAATAATAGGTTTTAATGTCATAATATAAACATATACTGTCTTAAGATCTATCTTATATATAGTAAACCTAAACACGTACAGAAATGCTTGTAAGCATAATGGAAATTTACAATGAGTTTCTAAGTGATTGACCATAAAGAGAATACTATGCAATCAGAAATGCTGGAGTAGAGGTGGAAGCAAGGATTTTGCTTTCACTGTCCAGAGCTATTGTCTGAATCACTTACTAACTGGCAAAGCTATACTTTTCTTTATTTGTACACAATACATATGAGTGTCTTTTTATATTAGGCACAGTACATATGGTTGAGACAGTGAACAAGCTGATAGGAGGCTAACCCCCATGAATTCTATAATCTAGCTTGTGAAAAAATAGACATAAAATAAATATGTAAAAAATGTGAACAGTAAAACGAAGATGGAATTATAGGGTATTATGAAAATAGGCAAATGAGGTATGGCGCACACTCAGTTCATTTTTAGGTCTCCAAAGAATGAAATGCTAATTATAGAATAATGATTTGAATGTTCTCACTTAATAAATGACTCCGAGTTATAGATGAACCTAAGTTTCCATTTTGTTGACTACCTTCGATCTCAATCCACTGTTTTCAGTTCTGTGTGCCTTCAACCTGTCATTTTTCCATGAATAGATATTTTCCAATGAGAAAAGGAAATACTATGTAATTTAACATAAATCATATACTACTGATATGATTTGGCTGTGTGTCACCCAAACCTCATCTTGAATTGTAGCTCCCATAATTCCCACATGTTATGGGAGGGCGCTGGTGGGAGATAATTGAATCATGGGGACAGTTTTTGCCTACTGTTTTCATGGTAGTGAATAAGTCTCATGAGATAGGATGGTTTTACAAGGTTTTATAAGGGTTTTCCCTTTTGCTTGTCTCTCATTCTCTCTTGCTTGCCTTGAAAGACATGCGTTTTACCTTCCGCCATGATTGTGAGGTCTCTCCAGCCATGTGGAACTTCTTGAGTCCATTAAACATCTTTTTCCTTATAAATTACCCAGTCTTGGGGTGTCTTAGCAGCGTGGAAATGTACTAATACAACTACATAAACATCTGGAGATCTTGCAAGTCAGTATGTAAGCATGGTTTTCTGAATTTTTAAAAATATGTAATACTAAGAAAGTATCATAGTTTATTTAGCTATTTTCTCATTTATGGGCATTTAACATTTTTAACCATTCTATTGTTGCAAACAAAACAGCCATTGACTTCTTTTTAAAAGCCTGTTAGTAGAGATACACAGATTTTCTAGGATTAAAATTGACTAATTATAATGTATCTACATTTTATATTATGAAAAATATTATCAAACTGTCCTCCAATATTATGTTACTAAGGAATGCAGGAATTTCAATATATCATTGTAAATTTGCTTAGAAAGATAAGTTAAATGCATAAGTAGGCACAGCATGTGGTCAGCTATTTTAAGATAAATTTATATATTTACATATCCATATCATTTCATGTTCTACTCTCAATAGATAATAACAATTATGTTTATAATATATAATAACACAGGTTTACACTAGAAATATCAAATTTTAAAAATTAATTTCTTAAGCCCCACTGCTCACTGTTCATATTATATTTTCTTCATCATTGGTTGAGCTTTTTTTATTTGTAAGTGTTTTACTTTCATGTATTCTGCAAAGAAATACTAATATACATTGTCATTTTATTACCTGATTAATTGGAAATAATTTTTATGCTGAGAAACGGCAGATAATTGAAAATTGTCCCATTTAATGGCAAATGGGAGAGAACATGGCAAAAGTGTTCTGGGGGGTGTGGTAGCATGTACAAATACTAAAATAAGGGAAAGTGTATTGTTCTAGATAAACTGAGAGGTTATTACGACTGAAGATAAGGAAGGCCAAAGAAGAGGCAGAGGAGATAAAATAAAGTCTGGCATGATGGAAGATGTTTGAAGTTTTGTATCTTGGTTTATTTTATTCCAAGAGCTTTCTTTCCACACACAGATTTCAGGGTGCCTGGTTTAGTCTAGATAATGATTCGAGGGGAAACTGGTAACAGGGCTGGAGGTAAGACAGGGTGGATAAGTCAATAAGAGCTGTGTTCTCAACCACGTGGACTACTGACATGAGACTTTCTACTGAGGAACTTTGTCAGGCAGGTTACAATTGGCCTCACATTCATTCTTACCAAAGCCAAGGGAAACTAGAGTGTCCATGCACCAACTTCCTTCTGTTATTGGTTGAAGACTTCTTGCTGGGGCATGAGAATAACTCTCAGTTTCTTATGGTGTGCCCTGCACATGGGCCAAGTACATGTGTTATCATGACCAGTACATGTGTTATCAGGTGCAGGGAGTGAGCAAACTGTGGTGAATGGTGGAAAGACTTGACGTCCTCCTAAATCATGTTAAATAGGCTTTTCAACTTTTTACTAAGGTGAATGGAAATTAAACCTGAACCCACATACAATCCTGCTGCACAGGGAGTATGGACAAAATCTGCGGCAACACCTGAGAGTCACGGGAATGTCATGTTTAACCTGTCCCCTGTTAAATCTCATTTTAACCATAGAATGCAAGAATTTCAATCTGATATATCATTGTTACAAAGTAAAAAACCAAAAAAATAAGTTAAATAATAGGCACAGCATGTGGTCAGCTATTTTAAGACAAGAATATAGATTTACAGGTCTATTAACAATAACAGGGATGAGGACAGAGCAAAAAGAGATGAAAGAGAGAAAGAAAGGACATAAATTGATAGAAAAAATACAAATCTTCATGTGTCATTTTAATGCAAAATTTAAAAACAATATTAATATAACAGGAGAGTACTTTATAAGGATAAAAATAATTTAAATCTGTTTGTAAAAGGATAATATTACTTAAAATTAGGGAAATATTTCTAAAATTGAATTGATATGCAATTCAATTAGTAACTTGATATAACTTGCTGGATAATTTTTTCCTAGTTATACTATTTATATATGAAGATAGAAAGGCTTATTTAAATAAGAACATGTGACTATCCGATAGAGTGGTGAGCAAGCAGAGCTTTGCCTGCCTATGTAATGTTGATACAAAAGGGAAATGTTTTGATCCAAGAATCTTATCTCAGTAGAATAAAATAAATGGTCTTAAAGCAAAGAGTTCATGGACATTTTGTTTAAGTACAAGTAGATTTACACATAAATATATCATATCTACTGCTACTGCTATGAATAATGGTGTTTCTTATATTTACAGCCATCATGGAGACATAGTTTATAAGTTACTAGGCATACTTTATTCCTTCTAAAATTTCTAATGTAAAACCATCTTTATTTGTATTTATTGAGCTATATCTAAGTATTGACTTATAAAGGTAAAGCATACCAGCGTAAAGATTTCAAAAGGAGAATATTTGAATTACATATTATATTCCAATAAATTTTATAAAGTGTGCAATTGAAAGCATTCATCACCATACCAAACTTGTTTTCCATAGTTCATGTAAAAGACAGAGATTATTCTAGTGCATTATCTGTATTTATAGGGTTATTTTTGTTTGCTTATTTGTTTGCTTTGCTAATATGAAAAGGAAATCATAAAGAGTCCCTGACTAGGAAAAGCAAAATAATACTTATTTGAAAAATGCAGACTTTGTCTTTTTACCTATCGAGTTAATGGCACTTTACACCAATCTGTATTCAGGCTCATACCCTGCTGCCTTTTACACAGAGATTTAGATATTACGATAAAGTAATAAGATCCACGGATTTCTTCACATTTACATTTTAGGATGTAAACCACAGTGCCTTCATTTTATGTGCTGCTACATTCACTACAAACCTCACTTGTAATATGTCAAAAGACTCCTGAGGAATGTCCTTGAACTTCTCTAAACAGGGCCCAATGGCATCCAAAATGGTACTGTCCACATTAAAATGTAAATGAGCCCTCTGTAACTGCAAACCAAGATCATTTTACACAGGTGTTTAAATATAACAAGACTTTAAAATCGATCCTTCAGGGATATCGCATGTATCATAGTTGCTGAGTTGCACTTAGGCATAATGCGTTCTATATACATGGTTTTATTGCTCTTGTGTGATACTCACTGAAATCTCAAGAAAATATTCTGCTAAATCAAATAAAAGAACATCTTATCATAACCCAAATGAACATCTCTTTCAGTCCCCACAAAAAGGAACATGCATACTTTAGTAACATTGGTTTACTTGACATTTAATTAATATTTATTGAACAATTAGAAATTATTCACAAAAAGTAACTCTTTTTGTCTTAGAAAAATTTATAATTGGGGAAAAGAGATTAACATGTGACATTTTTTTTTCTTCCTAAGGGGAGAATTTTATCTTTTTTGTCATCTTATTGTTACATACACACACACACACACACACACACACACACATACACACACACACACACACACACACACAGATATCTGATTCATATAATACAGGGTCAACTTGTACGAGCCCCATTGCCATATGTCACTACCAAGGTGAATTAAATTCTCTCCTGGCAATGTTGTTTCTAGTGCATATTCATAATGCATGATGCATAAAGCACGTCTTAATCTTTCAAATCAGATCCTCCACAGGCACAATAAATGTAAATGCAGTCAGCCTCAAATAAGATCTCATTTCCAATGAATATGAGAAAAATAACTTTTCTGAACTGGGTTACTTTATCATCAATGAGAATGAATGAACTTTTATTTATTCCCCCTCTAAATAAAGCGTTGAGAAGGAAAAGGAGGACAGAGGATGCCAAAGTATAATAAAAGAGATTAACTCTCTATTATTTGATATATCACACTTTAAGTGCTCATGCATTTCTGGGTCTTATTCCTTTATAAATGTCCAAGAGAGAAAAATAGAAAATACCTTTGAAATCTAAACTCATCAATTTTCCTCCTCAAAGTCCTTTTTCTCAGTTAGCAGCACTTCCATTAACTAGACCTAAAAAAATGAAAACCAATATTCTCTTTTGATTAAACCAACCATAATGTGTATTTACAGACTTAATTAGCTTTTGTTAAAATATTTTGTTTCATTCAAACATTGATACTTATTTAAACATGTATTTCTAAAAAATAATCTGATGCATGAAGGATAGAAAATATTTATCAATCAATTCTAAATCTTGTGTACCTTCCTGTCTTCTATCCAATTAACTACACATCTATCTATCCTTCAAGTTATTTCTTCCATGTTAGTAGTTTTTGGAATCATTTTTAAAGAAAGAATAATTAAACCTACTATCTCCTAGCTCCTGGAATAATGAGATGCATTTAGGAACAAAGTAATCAATACTGCAAAGATGGGGATATCAAAGTATATTTTAACGTATTTATCTGTATAATACTACTAATTAATCCCTCTGTATTAGTACATTTTCACGCTGCTGATAAAGACATATCTGAGACTTGACAATTTATAAAAGAAAGAGGTTTAATTGGACTTACAGTTCCATGTGCCTGAGGAAGACTCACAATCACAGCAGAAGACAAGGAGGAGTAAGTACCATCTTACATGGATTGCAGCAGGCAGAGAGTGAGGAAGACGCAAAAGTGGAAACCCTAATAAAACCATCAGATCTCATGAGACTTATTCACTACCATGAGAACAAGGTTGGGGGGAAACCACCCCCATGACAAAATTATCTCCCCCTAGGTACTTCCCACAACACATGGGAATTATGGGAGTACAATTAAAGATGAAATTTGGGTGAGGACACAGAGCAAAACTATATCAACCTCCTCTTATTAAGCCTTGGGCTAATTATTTTTCATTTTTTAAACATAATTGTTGCTATAAAATAATATGTCCAGAACATTAATCTGGAAGCAGTAGATGATGTATAGTTTGACACTGTTCCAATTTGTGTTTCTTAAAATTAAACTACCTGTGCTGATGGTACACATTTCCTTCTTTTGGGATTTATGAAATTTTCCAAGTATGCCTAAGAAACCATTTTTAAAAACTCATCCAGGTCACAGGATAAACTTTGTTCTGCTCCAAACATGTGGTGTACCTACATCCAAACTCTGTAGAATGTTGTGTGACTTGATATCCAGGTAGGGTCACTTGTCACTTGATTCCAGAAAATGCCATGTTGAAGTTCAAGGCTGAAGTTGCAGGTTCTGTATGCGGACATGCTGAACTCATATAGGCCATCCCAATAAGGCTTTATGTGTTACTATAGCTGGATTTATATAAACATAAAAAAATTACATTTGATCTTTTATGTATATAAGTGGTTGGAGTAGACTTTAGAAAAAAATGCATTAGTTTAATGTCTGTGAGTGTAAGCGAAGCTTTGTTATTGTGTATTTTTATTATATTAGGAAGGATTGATTCATGCTTGTTAATATTCTAATGGTTGAGGAATATTTTACTGAATTTTATACAGAAGACTATATCTGCAGGAATTTTCAAGCTTGCCTAATCACAAATAGAACCTGGACACTTGTTAAAAATGCTGATTTTCAAGCTCTTCACCCGCAAACAGAAATATCTCATTTTATTGCACTTTGCTTATTGCATCTTAGCAGATACTGCATTTTTTAACAACACTGCAACCGTGTGTTGCAAGTCTATTGGCTCAATTTTTCCAACAGCTTGTCCTCATTTTGTGTCTGTGTCACATTTTGATATTTCTTGTAATATTTCAAATCTTTTTATCATCATTATATATGTTGTGGTGATCTGTGATCAGTGATCTTTGATGTTCCTATTGCAATTCTTTGGAAACGCTACTAGTTGAACTCACATAAGATAACAAACTTAAATGACAAATGTTGTGTGCTCTGACTGCTCCACTGACTGGCTATTTCTCCATTGCTCTCTGTCTCCTAGAGCCTCCCTATTCCCTAAGAAACAACAATATTAAAATTAAACCAATTAAAAATGCCACAATGCCTTCCATGTGTTGAAAAGAAGGAAGGTTCATATGTCTTTCACTTTAAAGAAAAAGCTAGAAATTATTAAACTTAGTGAGGCATGATGAAAGCTGAGAGAGGCCAAAAGCTGGAACTCTTGGACCAAATAGCCAAGTTGTGAATGCGAAGAAAAAGTTCTTGAAGGAAATTAAAAGCACTTCTCCAGTAACCTCATAATGATAATAAAAAGCAAAACAGGCTTCTTGCTTATATGAAGAAGGCTTTAGGGGTCTAGATAGAAGCTAAAACTATCTATTACACTCATTTAAGCCAAAAGGTAAGGCAGAGCAAGGCCCTAAATCTTCATTTCTGTGAAGGTTAAGAGAGGTGAGAAAGCTGCAAAAGAAAAGTTTGGAATTAACCGGGGTTGTTTCATGAGGTTTAAGGAAAGAAGCCAGCCCCATAACATAAAAGTACAAGTTGAAGCACTTAGTATTACTGTAGAAGCTGCAGGAAATTACCCAGAAGATCTGACTAAGGTTGTGGATGAAGGTGGCTGTACTACACAAATTTTCAATGTAGACAAAACAACCTTCTATTGGAAGAAGATATCATCTAGGACTTTCATAGCTAGAATATGCCTGACTTCAAAGCTTCAAAGAACAGGCTGACTCTCTTTTTAAGGCCTAATGCAACTGGTGACTTTCAGTTGAAGCCAATGCTCATTTACCATTGTGAAAATCTTAGGACCCTTAAGAATTACATGAAATCTACTGTCCCCATGTTCTATAAATAGAATGGCAAAGCCTGGAGAACAGCACACTGTTTATAGCATGGTTTACTGAATGTTTTAAGCCCACTGTTGAGACCTACTGCTCAGAAAAAATATTGCTTTCAAAATATTACTTCTCATTAATAATACAGCTGGTCATTCAAGAGCTCTGATTAGGATGCATGAAGAGATTAATATTGTTTTCATGCCTGTGAACACAGCATTCATTGTGTAGCCCATAGACTAGAGTAATTTTGACTTTCAAGTCTTATTATTTAAGAAATATCTTGGGAGGCCGAGGCAGGCAGATCACCTAAGGTCAAGAGTTTGAGACCAGGCTGGACAATATGATGAAACCCCATCTGTACTAAAAATACAAAAATTAGTCTGGTGTGGCGGCAGGCACCTGTAATTTCAGCTACTCGGGAGGCTGAGGCAGGTGAATCACTTGAACCCAGGAGGCGAAGGTTGCAGTGAGCCAAGATGATGCCATTGCACCACAGCCTGGGGGACGAGAGCGAGACTCCAACACACACACAAAAAGAAATATCTTTTTTGAGGCTACGGCTGACATAGATACTAATTCCTCTGACGGATCTGAGCAAAGAAATCTGAAACTCCTCCAGAAAGGATTCACTATTCTATATGCAGTTAAGGACATTTATAATTCATGGGAGGAGGTCAAAATGTTAACATTAATAAGAATTTAGAAAAAGTTCATACCAACACTCTTGGATGACTTTAAGAGGTTCAAGACTTCAGTGGAGGAAGAAACTACAGATGTGGTAGAAATAGCAAGAGAAGTAGAATCAGAAGTGGAGCCTGCAACTGTGATTGAATAGTTCCAATCTCATGATAAAACTTGAAAGGATGATAAGTTGCTTCTTATGCATGGACAAATAAAGCCGTCCATGGACTTCAGATAAACACAATGCCTGCTGAAATGCTGTAAACATTGTTGAAATGACAGTAAACGATTTAGAATTGTTGAAATGACAGTAAAGGATTTAGAATAGTGTATAAACTCAGTTAATAAAGTAGACTTTGAGTGGATTTACTCCAATTTTGAAAGAAGTTCTACTTTGGGTAAAATGCTAACAAGCAACATGGCATGCTACTGAGAAACTTCTATGAAAGGAAGAGTCAATCAATGAGCCAAACTTCATTGTTGTCTTATTTTAAGAAATTGCTACTTCACCCTAACCTTCAACAACCATGACCTCACTCTATCAGCAGTCATCAACATCAAGGCAAGACATCACCAGTCAAAAGTTATGACTCGACACAGTGGAGTACACCCCTGAGAGGAAGCTTCCAAAGCAAGAATCAGACAGGTACACTCGCTGTTCAGCAATATTCTACCTTCTGCTGCTGACACCCAGGCAAACAGGGTCTGGAGTGGACTGCAAGTGATCTGAAACAGACCTACAGCTAAGGGTCCTGACGGTTAGAAGGAAAACTAACAAACAGGAAGGACACCCACACCAAAACCCCATCAGTACGTCACGATCATCAAAGACCAGAGGCAGACAAAACTACAAAGATGGAGAAAAAGCAGGGCAGAAAAGCAGGAAATTCAAAAAATAAGAGCGCATCTCCCCCTCCAAAGGAATGCAGTTCATCGCCAGCAACGGATCAAAGCTGGACGGAGAATGACTTTGACGACATGAGAGAGGAAGGCTTCAATCCATCAAACTTCTCAGAGCTAAAGGAGGAATTACGTACCCAGCACAAAGAAACTAAAAATCTTGAAAAAAGAGTGGAAGAATTGATAACTAGAATAATTAATGCAGAGAAGGCCATAAATGAAATGACAGAGATAAAAACCATGACACGAGAAATACGTGACAAATGCACAAGCTTCAGTAACCGACTCAATCAACTGGAAGAAAGAGTATCAGTGATTGAGGATCAAATGAATGAAATGAAGCAACAAGAGAAACCTAAAGAAAAAAGAAGAAAAATAAATGAACAAAGCCTGCAAGAAGTATGGGATTATGTAAAAAGACCAAATCTACATCTGATTGGGGTGCCTGAAAGTGAGGGGTAAAATGGAACCAAGTTGGAAAACACTCTACAGGATATCATCCAGGAGAACTTCCCCAACAGAGTAGGGCAGGCCAACATTCAAATTCAGGAAATACAGAGAATGCCACAAAGATACTTCTTGAGAAGAGCAACTCCAAGACACATAATTGCCAGATTCACCAAAGTTGAAATGAAGGAAAAAATCTTGAGGGCAGCCAGAGAGAAAGGTCGGGTTACCAACAAAGGGAAGCCCATCAGACTAACAGCAGATCTCTTGGCAGAAACTCTACAAGCCAGAAGAGAGTGGGGACCAATATTCAGCATTCTTAAAGAAAAGAATTTTAACCCCAGAACTTCATATCAAGCCAAACTAAGTTTCATAAGTGAAGGAGAAATAAAATCCTTTACAGATAAGCAAAGGCTTAGAGATTTTGTCACCACCAGGCCTGCCTTACAAGAGACCCTGAAGGAAGCACTAAACATGGAAAGGAACAACCGGTACCAGACATTGCAAAAACATGCCAAAATGTAAAGACCATCGAGGCTAGGAAGAAACTGCATCATCTAATGAGCAAAATAACCAGTTAATATCATACTGGCAGGATCAAGTTCACACATAGCAATACTAACCTTAAATGTAAATGGACTAAATGGTTCAATTAAAAGACACAGACTGGCAAACTGGATAAAGAGTCAAGACCCATCAGTCTGCTGTATTCAGGAGACCCATCTCACATGCAGAGACACACATAGGCTCAAAATAAAGGGATGGAGGAAGATCTACCAAGCAAATGGAGAACAAAAAAAAGCAGGGGTTGCAATACTAGTCTCTGATAAACCAGACTTTAAACGATCAAAGATCAAAAGAGACAAAGAAGGCCATTACATAATGGTAAAGGGATCACTTCAACAGGAAGAGCTAACTATCCTAAATATATATACACCCAATACAGGAGCACCCAGATTCATAAAGCAAGTCCTTAGAGACTTACAAAGAGACTTAGACTCCCATACAATAATAATGGGAGACTTCAACACCCCACTGTCAACATTAGACAGATCAACGAGACAGAAAGTTAACAAGGATATCCAGGAATTGAACTCATCTCTGCACCAAGCAGACCTAATAGACATCTACAGAACTCTCCACCCCAAATCAACAGAATATACATTCTTCTCAGCACCACATCACACTTATTCCAAAATTGACCACATCATTGGAAGTAAAGCACTCCTCAGCAAATGTAAAAGAACAGAAATTATAACAAACTGTCTCTCAGACCACAGTGCAATCAAACTAGAACTCAGGACTAAGAAACTCAATCAAAACCGCTCAACTACATGGAAACTGAACAACCTGCTCCTGAATGATTACTGGGTACATAACGAAATGAAGGCAGAACTAAAGATGTTATTTGAAACCAATGAGAACAAAGATACAACATACCAGAATCTCCGGGACACATTTAAAACAGTGTGTAGAGGAAAATTTATAGCACTAAATGCCCACAAGAGAAAGCTGGAAAGATCTAAAATTGACACTCTAACATCACAATTAGAAGAACTAGAGAAGCAAGAGCAAACACATTCAAAAGCTAGCAGAAGGCAAGAAATAACTAAGATCAGAGCAGAACTGAAGGAGATAGAGATACAAATAACCCTCCAAAAAAATCAATGAATCCAGGAGTTGGTTTTTTGAAAAGATCAACGAAATTCATAGACCACTAGCAAGACTAATAAAGAAGAAAAGAGAGAAGAATCAAATAGACACAATAAAAAACGATAAAGGGGATATCACCACCAACCCCACAAAAATACAAACTACCATCAGAGAATAGTAAAAAACACCTCTACGCAAATCAACTAGAAAATCTAGAAGAAATGGATAATTTCCTGGACACTTACACTCTCCTAAGACTAAACCAGGAAGAAGCTGAATCCCTGAATAGACCAATAGCAGGCTCCAAAATTGAGGCAATAATTAATAGTCTACCAACCAAACAAAGTCCAGGACCAGATGGATTCACAGCTGAATTCTACCAG
The DNA here is from genome assembly GCF_002776525.5 of Piliocolobus tephrosceles. Lineage (NCBI taxonomy): Eukaryota > Metazoa > Chordata > Mammalia > Primates > Cercopithecidae > Piliocolobus > Piliocolobus tephrosceles. The sequence continues at coordinate 13,192,451 of NC_045451.1, forward strand.
AGGTACAAGGAGGAGCTGGTACCATTCCTCCTGAAACTATTCCAATCAATAGAAAAAGAGGGAATCCTCCCTAACTCATTTTATGAGGCCAACATCATCCTGATACCAAAGCCTGGCAGAGACAGAACAAAAAAAAAGAGTATCCCTGATGAACATCAATGCAAAAATCCTCAATAAAATACTGGCAAACCAAATCCAGCAGCACATCAAAAAGCTTATCCACCATGATCAAGTGGGCTTCATCCCTGGGATAAAGGCTGGTTCAACATACGAAAATCAATAAACATAATCCAGCATATAAACAGAACCAAAAACAAAAACCACATGATTATCTCAATAGATGCAGAAAAGGCCTTTGACAAAATTCAACAGCCCTTCATGCTAAAAACGCTCAATAAATTCGGTACTGATGGAACGTATCTCAAAATAATAAGAGCCATTTATGACAAACCCACAGCCAATATCATACTGAATGGGCAAAAACTGGAAAAATTCCCTTTGAAAACGGGCACAAGACAGGGATGCCCTCTCTCACCACTCCTATTCAACATAGTGTGGGAAGTTCTGGCTAGGGCAATCAGGCAAGAGAATGAAATCAAGGGTATTCAATTAGGAAAAGAAGAAGTCAAATTGTCCCTGTTTGCAGATGACATGATTGTATATTTAGAAACCACCACTGTCTCAGCCCACAATCTCCTTAAGCTGATAAGAAACTTCAGCAAAGTCTCAGGATATAAAATTAATGTGCAAAAATCACAAGCATTCTTATACACCAGAAACAGTCAAACAGAGAGCCAAATCATGAATGAATTTCCATTCACAATCGCTTCAAAGAGAATAAAATACCTAGGAATCCAACTTACAAGGGATGTAAAGGACCTCTTCAAGGAGAACTACAAACCACTGCTCAGTGAAATCAAAGAGGACATAAACAAATGGAAGAACATACCATGCTCATGGATAGGAAGAATCAATATCGTGAAAATGGCCATACTGCCCAAGGTTATTTATAGATTCAATGCCATCCCCATCAAGCTACCAAAGAGTTTCTTCACAGAATTGGAAAAAACTGCTTTAAAGTTCATATGGAACCAAAAAAGAGCCTGCATTGCCAAGACAATCCTAAGTTAAAAGAACAAAGCTGGAGGCATCATGCTACCTGACTTCAAACTATATAACAAGGCTACAGTAACCAAAACAGCATGGTACTGGTACAAAAACAGAGATATAGACCAATGGAACAGAACAGAGTCCTCTGAAATAATACCACACATCTACAGCCATCTGATCTTTGACAAACCTGAGAAAAACAAGAAATGGGGAAAGGATTCCCTATTTAATAAATGGTGCTGGGAAAATTGGCTAGCCATAAGTAGAAAGCTGAAACTGGATCCTTTCCTTACTCCTCATACGAAAATTAACTCAAGATGGATTAGAGACTTAAATGTTAGACCTAATACCATAAAAACCCTAGAAGAAAACCTAGGTAATACCATTCAGGACTTAGGCATGGGCAAGGACTTCATGTTTAAAACACCAAAAGCAACAGCAACAAAAGCCAAAATTGACAAATGGGATCTAATTAAATTAAAGAGTTTCTGCACAGCAAAAGAAATTACCATCAGAGTGAACAGACAATCCACAGAATGGGAGAAAATTTTTGCAATCTACTCATCTGACAAAGGGCTAATATCCAGAACCTATAAAGAACTCAAACAAATTTACAAGAAAAAAACAAACAACCCCATCAAAAAGTGGGCAAAGGACATGAACAGACATTTCTCAAAAGAAGACATTCATACAGCCAACAGACACATGAAAAAATGCTCATCATCACTGGCCATCAGAAAAATGCAAATCAAAACCACAATGAGATACCATCTCACCCAGTTAGAATGGCAATCATTAAAATGTCAGGAAACAACAGGTGCTGGAGAGCATGTGGAGAAATAGGAACACTTTTACACTGTTGGTGGGATTGTAAACTAGTTCAACCATTATGGAAAACAGCATGGCGATTCCTCAAGGATCTAAAACTAGAAGTACCATATCACTCAGCCATCCCACTACTGGGTATATACCCAAAGGATTATAAATCATGCTGCTATAAAGACACATGCACACATATGTTTATTGTGGCACTATTCACAATAGCAAAGACTTGGAATCAACCCAAATGTCCATCAGTGACAGACTGGATTAAGAAAATATGGCACATGTACACCATGGAATACTATGCAGCCATAAAAAAGGATGAGTTCATGTCCTTTGTAGGGACATGGATGCAGCTGGAAACCATCATTCTCAGCAAACTATCGCAAGAACAGAAAACCAAACACCGCATGTTCTCATTCATAGGTGGGAACTGAACAATGAGATCACTTGGACTCGGGAAGAGGAACATCACACACCAGGGCCTATCATGAGGAGGGGGGAGGGAGGAGGGATTGCATTGGAGTTTTACCTGATGTAAATGACGAGTTGATGGGTGCTGACGTGTTGATGGGTGCAGCACACCAACATGGCACAAGTATACATATGTAACAAACCTGCACATTATGCACATGTACCCTAGAACTTAAAGTATAATAATAAAATATAAAAAAAAAAACAAAAGTTATGACTCATTGAAGACTCGGATGATAGTTAACATTTTAAAATAATAAAGTACTTTTGATTAAGGTAGGTATATTTCTTAGACACAGTACTGTTGAACACCTAATAGATTACAATATAGTATAAACTTTTGTATGCATGGTGAGACAAAATTAAAAAAAAAAGAACATTGTGTATCTCACTTTGCAGTATTTGCTTTTTTGCAGTGGTCTGAAACCAAACCCACAATATATCTGAGGCATGCCTGTACTCTGATAGAGAGTTTCAGCAATGCCTATTAAAATTGGTCATGGTAATCAATTCAGGTGATTGATTTTTCATAGACTAGAGAAGTTTGGATAACAAAGATTCATAGATTTTTACAGTGGTAATGCATAACCTGTTTTACAGGATAGGCAGAGCTGACCCTACTTGTATGTATAAAACTTATACATACACACTTACTTTATATAATGTTCCCTTATTATTATAGAAGGTTTTGTTATATTACACTTTTTTATTTTATTTTATCTTATTTCATTTTATATGTGAGACTGAGTCTTGCCCTGTCCCCAAGGCTGGAGTGCAGTAGTGTTATCTCGCCTCACTGAAACCTCCACCTCCCAGGTTCAAACAATTAGCAGCTGGGATTACAGACGCCTGCCACCAGGCCCCGCTAAATTTTTTATCATTTTTAGTAGAGATGGGGTTTCACCATGTTGGCCAGGCTGGTCTCGAACTCCTGACCTCAAGTGATCCACCTGTCTTGGCCTCCCAAAGTGCTGGGTTTACAGGCATGAACCACACATTGATATCTTTCAAATATAAATCTTCAGTTTTCTAGGTGCTGTCCCAGTTCAAATGAGTGCACAAATTCATTTAAAATATTCAGTGATCAGTGCTGGCTGTCAACTGATGGGTTAGTGTCTGGAGTTCCCCCAAATGGTGGATGCCAAAACAAGTTTTGCTTCAGCACAGATGGTTTTATACATGTTTGGAAAATATAAACCTGTATACCTGGATACCTTACTTCATACCCTACTTCTCCTCAGTTAGTTGATTTATAACTGAAATTCACACTCAGTTTTTTCCCTCTGGTGATTTGTTAAAACGATCATCTCTGGTTTATTTTTGTATAAGGTGTAAGGAAAGGGTCCAGTTTCTGTTTTCTGCATATGGCTAGCCAGTTTCCTCAACACCATTTATTAAATAGGGAATACTTTCCCGAAACTTTGCTTGTTTTTGTCATGTTTGTCAAAGATCAGATTGTTGTAGATGTGTGGTGTAATTCCTGAGGCCTCTCTTCTGTTCCTTTGCTCTATACATCTGTTTTGCTACCAGTACCGTGCTGTTTTGGTTACTGTAGCCTTATAATATAGTTTTAAGTTAGGTAATGTGATGCCTCCAGTTTTGTTCTTCTTGCTTAGGATTTGTCTTGTCTATATGGGCTCTTTTTTGATTCCATATGAAATTTAAAGTAGTTATTTCTCAGCCAGGTGGGGTGGCTCACGCCTATAATCCTAGCACTTTGAGAGGCCGAGGCAGGCAGATTGCTTGAGCTCAGGAATTCGAGACCAACCTGGGCAACATGGTGAAACCCCATCTCTACTAAAAATACAAAAAATTATCCAGGTGTGGCAGCATGCAACTGTAGTCCCAGCCACTCTGGTGTCTGAGGCAGGAGATGTGCTTGACCTTGGGAGGTGGAGGTTGCAGTGAGCCAAGCTCGTGCCAATGCACTCCAGCCTGGGCAACAGAAAAAAAAAAAAAAAAATAGTTTTTCTCCAAAAAAAAAAAAAAAAAAATTGTGCTAGTTCTGTGAAGAAAGTCAATGGTAGCTTGATGGGGATGGCCTTGTATCAATAAATTACTTTGGGCAGTATGGCCATTTTCATGATATTGATTCTTCCTATCCATGAGCATGAAATGTTTTTCCATTTGTTTGTGTCCTCTCTTATTTCTTTGAGCAGTGGTTTATAGTTCTCCTTGAAGAGGTTCTTTACATCCCTTTTAAGTTCTATTCCTAGGTATTGTTTTTTCTCTTCCTAGCAATCGTGAATGAGAGTTCACTCATGATTCGCTTCTCTGTTTGTATATTATTGGTGTATAGGAATGCTTGTTATTTTTGCACATTGATTTTGTATCTTGAGACTTTGCTGAAGTTGCTTATCAGCTTAAGGAGATTTTAGGCTGAGACGACAGGGTTATCTAAATATACAATCATGTCATCTGCAAAGAGACAACTTGACTTCCTCTGTTCCTATTTGAATACTCTTTATTTCTTTCTCTTGCCTGATTGCCCTGGCCAGAACTTCCAATACTATGTTGAATAGGAGTGGTGAGAAAGGGCATCCTTGTCTTGTGCCAGTTTTCAAAGGGAATGCTTCCAGCGTTTGCCGATTCAGTATGATATCGACTGTGGGTTTATCATAAATAGTTCTTATTATTTTGAGATACGTTCCATCAATAGCTAGTTTATTGAGAGTTTTTTAGCATGAAGGGGTATTGAATTTTATTGAAGGCCTTTTCTGCATCTTTTGAGATAAACATGTGGTTTTCGTCATTGGTTTTGTTTATGTGATGGATTATGTTTATTGATTTGTATATGTTGAACCAGTCTGGCATCCCAGGGATGAAGCCGACTTGATAATGGTGGAAAAGCTTTTTGATATGCTGCTGGATTCAGTTTGCCAGTATTTTATTGAGGATTTTTGCATTGATGTTCATCAGGGTTATTGGCCTGAAATTTTCTTTTTTTGTTGTGTTGCTACCAGGTTTGGATATTAGGATAGTGCTGGCCTCATAAAATGAGTTAGGGAGAAGCCTCTCTTTTTCTATTGTTTGAAATAGTTTCAGAAAAAATGATACTAACTCCTCTTTGTACCTCTGGTAGAATTTGGCTGTGAATCCGTCTGGTCCTGGGCTTTTTTTGTTGATAGGCTATTAATTAGTGCCTCAATTTAAGAACTTGTTATTGGTCTATATAGGGATTTGACTTCCTCCTGGTTTAGTCTTGGGAGGGTGTATGTGTCCAGGAATTTATCCATTTCTTCCAGATTTTCTAATTTGTTTGCATAGAGGTGTTTATAGTATTTTCTGATAATAGCCTGTATTCCTGTGAGATCAGTGGTGACATCCCCTTTATCATTTTTTATTGTGTCTATTTCATTCTTGTCTCTTTTCTTCTTCCTTAGTCTGGCTAGCAGTCTATCTATTTTGTTAATCTTTTCAAAAAACCAGCTCCTGGGTTCCTTGATTTTTTTGAAGGCTTTTTTTTTTGTGTCTCTATCTCCTTCAGTTCTGCCCTGCTTTTAGTTAATTTCTGGTCTTCTGCTAGTTTTTGAATTTATTTGCCTTTGCTTCTCTAGTTCTTTTAATGGTGATGTTAAGGTGTCGATTTTATCTTTCCCACTTTCTCCTGTGGGCATTTAGTGCTATAAATTTCCCCATGAACACTGCTTTAGCTGTGTCCAAGAGATTTTGGTACGTTATATCTTTGTTCTCATTGATTTCAAAGAACTTATTTATTTCTGCCTTAGTTTTGTTATTTACCCAGGAGTCATTCAATAGCAGGTTGTTCGGTTTCCATGGAGTTGTGCCGTTTTGAGTGAGTTTCTTAATCCTGAGTTCTAATTTGATTGCACTGTGTTCTGAGAGACTGTTTTTTATGATTTCCATTATTTAGCATTTTGCTGAGGAGTGTTTTACCTCCAATTTTAGAATAAGTGTGATGTGATACTGAGAAGAATGTATATTCTGTTGATTCGGGGTGGAGAGTTCTGTAAATGTCTATTAGGTCCCCTTGGTCTAGAGCTGAATTTAAGTCCTGAATACTCTTGTTAATTTTCTATCTGGTTGATTTGTCTAATATTGACAGTGGGGTGTAGGGTGTTAAATTCTCCCACTATTATAGTTTCAGAGTCTAAGTCTCTTTGTAGGTCTATAAGAACTAGCTTTATGAATATATGCTCCTGTATTAGGCATATATATATATATATTTAGGATAGTTAGCTCTTCTTGTTGTAGTGATTCCTTTATCATTATGTAATGCCCTTGTCTTTTTTCTTTCTTTGTTTGTGTAAAGTCTGTTTTATCAGAGACTAGGAATGCAACCGCTGCTTTTTTCTTTCTTTCTTTCCATTAGCTTGGTAAATATTTCTCCATCCTTTTATTTGAGCCTATGTGTGTCTTTGCACGTGAAATGGGTCTTCTAAATACAGCACACCGATGGGTCTTGACTCTTTATCCAATTTACCAGTCTGTGTCTTTTAATTGGAGAATTTAGCCTAGTTACATTTGAGGTTAATATTATTATGTGTGAATTTGATCCTGGAACTATGATGCTAGCTGGTTATTTTGCCCATTAGTTGATGCAGTTTCTTCATAGTGTTGATGATCTTTACAATTTGGTATATTTTTACAGTGACTGGTACCAGTTTTTCTTTTCCATATTTAGTACTTCCTTCAGAAGCTCTCATAAGGCAGGCCAGGTGGTGACAACATCTCTCAGCATTTGCTCATCTGTAAGGATTTTATTTCTCCTTTGCTTATGAAGCTTAGTTTGGCTGGATATGAAATTCTAGGTTGAATTTTTGTTTTTTTTTTTAAGAATGTTGAAATTTGGCCCCCTACTCTCTTTTGGCTCATAGTGTTTCTGCAGAGAGATCTGCTGTTAGTCTGATGGGCTTCCCTATGTGGGTAACCTGACCTTTTTTTCTCGCTGTCCTTAATATTTTTTCCTTCGTTTCAATCTTGGTGAATCTGACAATCATGTGGCCTTGGGGTTCCTCTTCTCGAGGAGTATCTTTGTGGTGTTCTCTGTATTTCCATTCAGGAATGTTGAATGTTGACCTGTCTTGCAAGGTTGGGGGAAGTTTTCCTGGATAATATCCTGAAAAGTGTTTTCCAACTTGGTTCCATTCTCCCCGTTACTTTCAGGTAAACCAATCAAACATAGGTTTGGTCTTTTCACATAGTCTTATATCAAGATGGATTAAAAACTTAAACATTAGACCTAAAATCATAAAAAATCTAGAAGAAAATCTAGGCAATACAATTCAGGACATAGGCATAGGCAAAGACTTCATGACTAAAACACCAAAAGCAATGGCAACAAAAGCTAAAATTGACAAATGGGATCTAATTGAACGAAAGAGCTTCTGCTCAGCAAAAGAAACTATCATCAGCATGAAATGGCAACCTACAGAATGGGAGAAAATTTTTGCAATCTCTCCATCTGACAAAGGGCTAATATCCAAAATCTACACGGAACTTAAATTTACAAGTAAAAAACAAACAACCTGATCAAAAAGTGGGTGAAGGATATGAACGGACACTTCTCAAAAGAAGACAGATACACAGCCAACAAACATATGAAAAAAAGCTCATTATCACTGGTCTTTAGGTAAATGCAAATCAAAACCACAATGAGATACCATCTCACACCAGTCAGAATGGTGATCATGAAAAAGTTAGGAAACAGATGCTGGAGAGGCAGTGGAGAAATAGGATCACTTTTACACTGTTGGTGGGAGTGTAAATTAGTTCAACCATTGCGGAAGACAGTGTGGTAATTCCTCAAGGATCTAGAACCAGAAATACCATTTAATCCAGCAATCCCATTACTGAGTATACACCAAAAGGATTATAAATTATTCTACTATAAAGACACATGCACACATATGTTTATTGTGGCACTATTCACAATAGCTAAGACTTGGAACCAACCAAAATGCCCATCAATGATAGACTGGATAAAGAAAATGTGGCACCTATATACCATGGAATACTATGTAGCCATAAGAAAGGACGAGTTCATGTCCTTTGTAGGGACATGGATGAAGCTGGAACCATCACTCTCAGCAAACTAACACAGGAACAGAAAACCAAACACTACATGTTCTCACTCATAAGTAGGAGCTGAACAATGAGAACACATGGACAGAGGGAGAGGAACATCTTACAGCGGGGCCTGTCAGCGGGTGTGGGGCTAGGGCAGGAATAGCATTAGGAGAAATACCTAATGTAGATGATGGGTTGATGGGTGCAGCAAACCACCATGGCATTTGTATACCTATGTAATAAACCTGCACATTCTGCACATGTATATGCATCTCAGAACTTAACATATTTTATACATATATATATATACACACAGCAGAAAAAAAAGATCATCTCCGAATCTGAGACCATTTCTCTGTGACACTATCTGCCTCAATTCTTCACTGAAATTAGTAGTAATTACTGCTATTGGTTTAGATTCTGCTATGAAGTTATTGTTTTTGGAGGTCAAGAGTCAACACAGAAAGGATCACATTTTTTGCTCAGAAGGCATTGGCTGCCCTGGCTCCTGAGCCTAATGCTTCACCTGCACAGTGATGGCGATAGCAGTGCCTGTCTCATAAGGGGCATATCACGGGACCCAGTGTAAAATTAATACTGATCAAATGCCAAAAGTATTATTAAATTAATCTATTACATTAAAGATAAGATGGAGAGTTTTTGCTCCATTCAATCAATATTTGCTGCCGTTACCATTATAAACTGCAAAGAGGGTGTGCATTATTCTCCATCTCCTAAAGAAGACATTCAGGACTAGGTGCCCACTCACTAGCAGTATTCTTCCAAAAACAAATAACGTGTGACAATGTGCATTAAGATAACCTTTCAAGGAACCTCCTGACATACATGCTGGCAGTTATATGAAGATATGATACCAGTTCCCATGGGGAAAGAATTTAGGTTTTGCCAAATTTCTGCTCTCTGACAATAGAAGTGGTAAGACTAGCAAAAAAGGCAAAGGTGAAAGAAAAAAAAATGAACAAACAAAAACAACTTGTTAGAATGTGGAGATTTTTTTTTTTTTAAGCTTATATTTTAAGTTCTGGGATACATCCGCAGAACGCGCAGGTTTGTTAAATGGGTATACCTGTGGCATGGTGGTTTGCCTCACCAATCAACCTGTCATCTACATTAGGAATTTCTCCTAATGCTATCCCTCCCCAAGCCCCCCACCCCACAACAGGCTCCAGCGTGTGAGGTTTCGCTCCTTGTGTCCATGTGTTCTCATTTTTCAATTCCCACATATGAGTGAGAACATGTGCTGTTTGGTTTTCTGTCCCTGCATTAGTTTGCTGAGAATGATGGTTCCACCTTCATTCATGTCCCTGCAAAGGATATGAATGCATCCTTTTTCATGGCTGCATAGTATTCCATGATGTGTACGTGCCACATTTTCTTTATCCAGTCTATCATTGATCAGCATTTGGATTGGTTCCATGTCTTTGCTATTGTGAACAGTGCTGCAATAAACATTTATGTGTCTTTATAGTAGAATGATTTATAATCCTTTGGGTATATACCCAGTAATGGGATTGCTGGGTCAAATGGTATTTCTGGTAGGATGTGGAGATTCTTTAAAAACACAAGGATTTGAAGAAATTGTCTCAGAAAGAATATCTACCACTTCTAAAATGTAGTTAGACTCATTTCATGGATGTGCACTGATTAGTGGAGAGAAGGATGGTTAAAATCAGAAAGGTTGGAGCATATGAGTGATGCTCTGATGTCCCATATGAGCCCTGACCTGCCCGGTTTGGAAGCAGATGATGGCCAAGGGTACAATTCACCAATTCCCAGGACTCGCAGGACTCCTTTACAGAGGCAGAATAAAGTTGAACTATGCAAATGTGGCCACGTTCCTCTGACAAGCACTCCTCAGCCAGCAACCATTTAGACAAAAATCCCTGAGATAACGTTTACCATTAAAATTAGAGAATTCAAACATAACGTATATTTCTTCCAGAATACCAGGAACACTTACAAGCTGCCTTAGGAGTTTAAGATTCTAATTCCAAGCTTGAAACAACAGCCATCGAGAGTCTCTGGAGGCAATGGTAGTTGCTTAAAAACTCCTTATTTATTTTTTACCTTGTATGTGCTGAAATCCAGACTTTCAACGTATTGTATTACAGAGGGATGTGTTTTTTCAGGAAAGACATTTTTTAAAAAAATCTAGTACAACTAGGTTGACTATATAACTACACAATTTTTTCCCCAAACATTTTAAGAGTGACAGCAACTCTATTAATTACAAGGACAGGGCTCTTTTAGGTAAGTCAGGGTTATAAATACCATAAACATCACAAAAATGAGAAGATATGCTGAAGAGATCTCTGCCTTTAATGTGTGCTAGATGCTCTGTCTCCAGTGTGTTTTTGGGGTCTATTTCACTTAGCTTCTCTCTCAGTTTCCCTCCTATCAATTAAGCCCTTTTAAGGAAATAAATCTAAGTTCATGAGGCTGGGATCCTGACACTATACCTTCTCATTCCTAATTTTCTCTTCCAGAGGAGTGGGCCCTCTCTAATCAACTCCAATCCACTGATTGGTTGTTACCTATTAGGCACAACTGGTTTTGAAGCTCCGTGAAAGAAGGAATGATTCTATATTCTGTGTATATTATTGTATCCTTAGTCCATTTTACAGTGTTTGACAAGTAACAGGGACTAAATAAATGAACCATTGAATGCGTGCATAAATGGTAGTGCCTGGTAATTTTGTCATGGGAAGCCTTAAATCTGCGCCTCCTCTGCTATATAGAATCTCCTTGAACATCATTATCTGTGCGAATCTATATCTTTGTATTCACTTTATATGTTCAAAATCTTCCCTCAGCTCCCACTGAGTGATTATTCAATATAAGGCCTTATAATTCTCTACCCCGTTTAATGTTTAGGACATTGTTTAAGCTGACATCCAGGAAAATATTATGTCTCAGGTCAAAGATTAAATCTATGATTTCCTCAGGGAACTTGTGATTTTTATCCTTAGGGATAATGACAATATTATCATTCACCATGTGAACTTTTGTTTCTATTTGCAGCATCACTTAGTAGGAACAATTTCCAGCATCTTGTTGTAACACTCTTATTGACTTTCCATTTTAATTTTACATGTTGTCTCTCTGCTATTTTATTATTTTGTTCACACGTATTTATTTTATTGTTTGTTCTCCTTTAAACAACTTTAAATTATCTGTGGAATATAGCCAGGAAAATAAAATGGAAAGTGCCTCATAATTTCTAGCATATAGTAAGCACCCAATAAATGTTGGTTCCACTGCCTTCCCCCCCCCTACTATTCTTTTCATTGACAATCTGTTCTCAAACAATATTTTCAGCTTATTTTTTAAACGTCTTCATGTGAATATGACACAAAATGTCTCATTTCTGAAAATATATTGACCTATATCATTCCAGAGTCTCAGTCTGGCAAATTCCGAAGGTCTAAAATATTAGGAGAATCAACTGAGGTAGCCATATATGACAAAATGTTTTCTCTTTGTACATCAACATAATTATAACAAAGGTTAAATATTAATTTTAACAAATCACTGATAACAAGGCTTAATTACTAATTGACAGGCCAGTCCAGAAGGATTTGGAAGTCAAAGCTAGTATTGGTGTTCTACACCCTGCATGGTCACTGGCTCTGCTCTGACATGTGTTATTAAGTCCTTGGCTGGGAAAGATTAGGTCAGCTCTCTCAAATTCCTTGGGGGTCTATGAAACTTCCAGTATTATCACGGCTGTACTTCACCTCTCACTGTTGTTAGCAATGTCACCATCCTCTGCAGCCTCATCCAAAGCATTGTATTATATCACATATGGCAGCTCCATGGAAAACCCACCAGTTATCGCCACTGAGTGTTCTAGATCACCCAGGGAGAGTTCACACAAGTCCCTAAAGGAATGCCCTTCCTGCTACATGGAATTTCAGTAGAGATGGCAGGGAATGCTTGCTTTGACTAAAAATTCCTCCATGAACTATTTTTATTTTTAATAAATAGGTTTATCGAAGTCTAAGTGTCATTTTAAAACTGCACATATTTCTTTTTCTTTTCCTTTTTTTTTTTTTTTTTTTTGATGGAGTCTCTGTCACCAGTCGCGTGATCTTGGCTCACTGTAACCTCTGCCTCCCGGGTTCAAGCGATTCTCCTGCCTCAGCCTCCCAAGTAGCTGAGACTGCAGGCATGTGCCACCACGTCCAGCAAATTTTTGCATTTTTAGTAGAGACGGGGTGTCACCATGTTGGCCAGGCTGGTCTTGAACTCCTGACCTCAGGAGATCTGCCCGCCTCTGCCTCCCAAAGTGCTGGGATTACAGGCCTGAACCCCCACTCCCAGTCAACTGCACATCTTTCATGTACACAATTTGATGCGTTTGCACTGCATAGTCAAGTGAGTGCAGGTATTTTCTGAAGTGGCCTGATGTTTCCTCATAGGAAGCCCAGAGAAGAATAGAGCAAGGCTTGCTCTACTTTAGTCACCAAAGTCTTTATTCTAATTTTTTCATTACCTATTCATAATTTTCTCAGAAATATCACCTTACCTTTCTTATTTGTTATTATGCTACTTAATGAAGGGGTCCTAATTCTTTTTTTGTGTATGTGTTTATATTTTATATATATTTTTGACCTGTTATCATCCATATATTATGCTAAATTCTCATTTTTTATTATACCAGCCTTCAATATTTGATAGGTAAGATGTTTTACATAAAGAGTACCAACATTAAGTGTACAGTTTGAAGATCATTGGTAATTCTATTACCCCAGAAAAATCTTTAATGTCCTTTTGTATGAATTTATTCATGTTGCAGTATGTATTCAGAGTTTGCTCCCCCCACACACTTTTTTTTTTTTTTTTTTTTTTACTATTTAGAACTCTAATAGATAAATACGGAAAAATATGTTTATTCATTTTCCAGTTGATGGAAATTTGGTTGGTTTCCAGTTTGAAGTTATTGTAATAAAGTTACTATAAACATTCCAACACAAGATTGTTTTGTGAATGTGTGATTTTCTTTCCTTGGATATGTCCCTTGCTTTAAGAATTGCTGGGCTATATGGTATGTTTATGTGTTTAAATTTAAAAGAAACTCCTGATATTTTCCCTGAGAAAACTTTAAAGGATTACACTGCAGGTAGCAACGTAAGAGATGTATGTTTGCTTCACACTCTTTCCAAGACCTGGTATTTTCAGGCATTAATTTCAGCTATTGTAATAAAGATATAGTGGTATTTCCTTGCAGCTTCCTGTGAATGACTTTGTGCAACATTTTGAAGGGTGGGAGGGTTTAGTGGTCATTCACGTATCATTTATTTGAAATATTTGTTCAGATATTAGCTCATTTTAAATTTGATAGGTGTTCTGCACATCTGGATGTGAGACCTTTATCAGATATATGTGTTGCACATATGTCTCCAGGTTGTGTCTTGCAGCTCCATTTTTTTAGCAATGTCTTTGCTGAGAAAAAGTTTTCATTTAAGGCTTGGCGCAGTGGATCACATCTGTAATCCCACCACTTTGAGAGGCTGAGAAGGGAGGTTGGTTTGACCCCAGGAGTTTGAGACAAGCCTGGGCAACATAGTGAGACCTCATCTCTATAAAAAATACAAAAATTACCTGGGTATATGAAATATTCATAAACTGAATTTTATCTACATATTCAGTTTATGAATATTTGTCTTTACAATTAGTTCCCTTTGTGTTCTTCTTGAGAATCTTTATCTCTCCTTATTACAAGATTTTTCTTCACCTGTAATCCTCACAACTCTGTCAGGTAGACAGATTTCATTTTAAATTCTACATCAATTCATGATATAAAGGTATCTGTCAAAGTAATCCAAAAGGAAAATTTCAATAAAAAATACCAAAACATGCATGCTTTTCAAAACTCTGAATGTTTAGATTAAAAAATACTCTAAACTAATATGATGATTGTTCAATATTTGTATAGATATAGAGTGTCACTATATTGCCCAGGCTGACTTTGAACTTGCAGCTTCAAATAGTCCTCACACATTAGCCTCCCAAAGTGCTGGGAAAAATATAAGCCTCACTAAGTCTTTAAATTAATTATTAATAAATATAAAGTATATTAAGAAAAATAGAAAAGAAGAACCACTGTTATTAGTTACATTTTTATGAGTGTTTTAAAGTTTTCTTATAATTATTTTTGTAATTTTTATGAGGTAGTATTGTTTCTTGATTTTTTTAATACCTACTGATTGATTTATTTAATTGCTTAAAATTTTTGTAATTTGTTTCTATGGGTGCACAGATAGAGGCAGGTAATTTTGAGATAAGAAGTATCATATTAGAAATTAAAAGCAGTTAACTAAAATCAACTTTAGGGTTATAAATTAGTTTTGCACATATGAAACCTAACATCTAGGCACACCTACACACAAATACATCTATTTCTTTGGTTCTTATGAAAAATAGCATGCCCAAAATCAAATGCTATTCTTTCAGAAAAATATGTTGTTAATTTAATTTCAGTAACCAATTTTAAAAACGCTTCCTTCTTTGTAAGACATAAAATATATAAATAATTATCTTCAACTGAAATAATATCTGAGACAGAATTAGAATGTTTTGAACATTTTTCTTCTAGTAATAAATTAACAGAAAGATAAGATTAAACGGTATTACTAAAATAGTGCTAATAAATGGTGATTATTCAATATTGTATTTTATTCAACTTCAAGAAATCCTTACCATCTCCCCTTTCTTGCTTTAAAAATCTTGGGATTTATTATTACATAATGGTTACATTTTTTTCATTTTAGTTCTCTTTGTATATTTATGGTTGATAATAGTTTTAGTGACCCATGGATAGGGTTTTCCCAGCAGGTAATAATGTGATTATTTTTTTTCTTCTGCCAGGAAATAACCAACCCTAGGTCACCATTACTTAAATAAATAGGTGATTATGTAGCTAAAGGGGAAAAAGAGATATGTGTTAAGAAGGAAAATTTTAATTTTTAATGATTGAAACATATTTTCTTAAGCTAATACAAAACGTTTTACATTTGCCACCTTTTTATTGAAAGTACATTAGCCTAAGTTCACTGCTGAGTATGTACCTAATGGAAAGAATAAATCTCTGAACACCACCGAGCATACAAATTTGGTTTTGACTGGTGCAATATCTTGAGGTTAATAGGCAGAAAAGATATAATTTAATGCTAACCCTTCTATGTTGTTGTGTTGTATGGAAACATGAATTTTGGATTAAAAGTTATCATTACATCGCTATTCTATTTATTGTTTCAAGTTTGTCAAAGAATATGATAATTTAGGTTATTAAATTAATTTTCTGTAGAATCTGGATAAAAATGGAAATATTTAGAATTGTCTGAGAATTCATTTTATCAGTGTCAGAGTATTTAGTGTACTTCCTGGGACTAAAAGCTCAATTAATGCTCTCTCTCCCCTTTATGATTCCAATATCCTTAGGGGCTAATATTAACATGTAATGTGCATAATTTGAGAACACTATAATACCAATAGTTTGTGATGTTAAGTCCTCCTCATAATTGTAAATATACTGGTTGCCTTCACCTTTCTTTAAATTGTGTGTGTGGGGCGGGGGGGGGAGTGAAAAAAATAGACTGACTCTGAAAAGTAATTGTAAAGTGACTGTAAAGATTCATAAAGAGCACTGCTAAAATTCAGTACCATCGGTGTGCTTTAGGGAATGATTTGTCTTTGGGCTCCAAACTAAACAATACATTTGACAGATCCTGTATCCTAGTCTATTCAGAGAGGAACAATCCCAAGTGTGTTTTAGGATTTGGGACCTCTACCCTAGTAAACGCCATCCTACAAACAGAATCAGCAAGCACTGACTTGGTGCCCTGGTGCATTATTCGTGTGGATATTCTGAAAGAATTCTTACTTTGGTTTCCTGCTGTATGTTAACCAGTGTCCTTCAGATGCTAAAACTGGCCCTTACTACTGCAGTCAAATGAGTTAAGAATCTTGCACTATAGGTTACCCTGAGTTACTCAAGTGATCTTGGGTTGGGGTACAATGGAAACGCTGAGGAAATGAAGCTCCTAGTTAACCCTTTTCCACAGGAAAATCTCCACTATCATTTTTGCATACATTAGCTTTTTACATAAGGTTGCACACAAAGAAAAAATTCCAGTGCTATTTTTAAAAAGGGTAGGAACAATTTTTCAGAGCGTTGACTAAAGAAGCATACAATACACAGAGCAAACAACTAACATGTCCTGTAGTAGTGAAAAAGCTAAGCACTGATTCCCCTTACCTGCATATTTCAAAGTACATCAATGATTGCTGTACAGTTTCAAAGGAACACGTTTTCTAGTTTCTATCTCCAAACATAAAAATTAAGTTTAGTAAAAGTTGCCCTCATGACCAGATATTATTCATGTTAACTGCAATTTAATAACTTACATTTTGTATAAAATTGACATTTTTGTAGGTTAAAAATGAGAAGATGTTGACAGTCTTCTATGGTTGATTCGAATACACCTTTCTATGTTCAAGAACAGAGGTAAAATATGCACAGGATGGAAAGTTATTCCAAATTAAGATAGTGAGAAACATTAGGGAAAGATTCATAGATAAAATGACACATAGTGTCACAGCTATCCTTTATTTAGTGTGGTTCCTTAAATACGAGTGTGTTTCTGGGGTGACCGTTAGAGAGCAAGAGAGGATGCCGGCAAAAGAGAAATCTCAGGAAGTCCAGCCTGATGATTACGGTGGTTTAGAAGGGAATCATTATGGATGGAAGATGAGACCAGGTTAAGAGGTCCTAGAAGGACAGCAGACGCGTTAGGCTGGATGCCGTAGGAGAGCGCGCTGGTGGAAGCTTTTTGATCCTACAACTTCAGACACATATCCTGAGAATGTATGTGATTTTACTTAGTACAAGGGCACATGTATAGTTTGGAAAATTAAAAGAAAGAAGGAGGTTATGCAAATGCGTATAAATGTATATATAAGTACTATGTGTTCATCATCACCTTAACTTATAAACTTGTCACCTCCATAAATGAAACAATTTGCTGGCGATATATCACAAACTTAAATCTGACAAAGACACCAGAATAAATATTTTCTTCTGAGTCTTTATTTTCAGAAGCTTGATATACCTTTAAAAACTATGCCTTTTTTTAAATCTCCTTCCTATAAAATATTGAGATTCATCTTGAGATTCTTCAAATTCAGTATTTTGATCCAGTCATAAAATGATATAAAATGTAAGTATTGGATAAAAAGTTTGCTAAGGTAAATAACATAAAAGGGAAGAATTAATGATAACAGCCTAACTCTTTCAAAAGAACAAACTCTTTCAATATAAATTTTGCAAAAATGAGAAAAGCAGTCTTAGATCAGGAAGGCACATTTTTCTTAATTTTACAAATGTTCAATAATGCTAAGTGATTCAATAACAAGACTATTTTAAGGGAGACTATTTTTTAAAACAAGAAAATAAGAACTCCTTTAACAAAACACATACACGAACTGTTAATTTAAGTTGATATAAATAAATTTAAGTCAGATAATACAGGGAAGGTATCTGACATCTTCTAGCTCTCACATTAAATTACTGTATATATTTATGAAAAATCAAAGGTGATACTCTCATTATATGTTACATATTGTAAAATTTGTCTTTCATTTCCAATTATTTATTTCCCTCTGTTAGCTTTAAATATTAAGACTCTATGACTTTCTTATTATTTATTTTTCTGCTTCCTTTGCTCCTACCCCATTCTATGAAAATTCCTCTTCAGGTTTTACCAATGATTCAGTAAAAGGGTAATAAAACTTTAAATGGATTTTTTTGTATATGAAAATCAAAAGGGAATAAGTGAACAAATAATATAAACATTATTTATATTTAAAATTTTGCCAACAAGTAGCAGGTTTGATTTTTTCTTCTTTGGTGTGGTATATTCTTGTGAATAAGTGAACATCCAAATAAATGAACATTACAGATATGCTGTGTCTATAATAATTTGTTTAAAACTACTATGTACACGCATTCAACAGAATTCCCTGCTATCTCCCCTTACATTCGAAAAACTAACAGTGTTAGTAAAACTTGCTCCTATTTCTTGCTTTTGACACTAATGGGAGTTTTCAGTAAAGACTTCAGGTCCAATTGATGCATGAGCCTAGTAGCTCTCCTTAATTGTGTTTGTAAATTCAGTAGCTATTATAGAAAGAGACATTCCTGGCTACACTTTACAAAAATTATTATACCTACTAGATCATACTTTATTCATTCTTCACTTCTATGTGTTTTAATACTGTCTGGTGTTAAGAGTAACTCAGAAATGTATACTTGTCTCTCACCAACTTTGGGAGGTTTTGTTCTATTATATGTTCCTCTGATAACGCAATGCATTTTGTCTAAATGAAACATAATTGTGTTGAGAGACTACTAAGAAGAATGGAACAGATTCTTTTTATATAAAAACATAGTATTAGAAATAAAATCATTTTGGGATTCTTTGAAATGTGTTCTTAATTGTAAGAAATAAAAAGGTGTGAGAGTTGCAAATTTATATAAATAATATTTAATATGAAATACTGACATTTTTCCAACATTGGGGAACATTTTAAGCTGTAGATCCTCTAAAAACATTCTCACTGTCTGTCTAAATGTGTATCACATAATCCAAATTGAAATATAGACTCAAGAATAAAGCATTTGTAATCTTGCTGTGTTGGAGAAGCATTGGCCACGTCGTGTAAACATTCACTTTTTTTGTGAATGACTTGGTTGACGCTTCCTGGCAACTTCTACTAAGGCACTCATTGCCCCTTACCCTACTTGCCCTGAAGGAGGATCACCGATGTTGTTCTCTCAGCTTATGATGAACATTCAGAAATGTCTGACTATATTTTATAAGGCAAGCAGCAATGGAAGAAGTGAAGAAGACTGGTTAACCTCAAGACTTTTCTATTTCCCCAAATATATCATGCTTTGATTTCTGCATCATGACACAAGGAAATCTGCTAAGCAGATTTTCTTTCACAATTCAAAATTATAAGTGGCACTAATAATGGGATCATAAGATTCAAGCCCAGAGAAGCAGGAAAGAGAACAAAGAAATGAGATAGGGGGAGGGTACAGTGGCTCACACCTATAATCCCAGCACTTTGGAAAGCTGAGATGGGTGGATCACTTGAGGCCCGGAGTTTGAGACCAGCATGGCCAACATAGGGAGACCCTGTCTCTAATTAAAACACAAAAGTGAGCCAGGCAGGTTGGTGCCATGCCTGTAGTCCCAGCTACTCGGGAAGCTGAGGCAAGAGAATTCTTGGAGCCTGGGAGATGGTGGTTGCAGTGAGCCGAGATCAAGTCCCTGAACACAGCCTGTGTGACAGAGTGAGACTCTGTCTAAAATAAAAAAAAAATTTTAAAAAGTGAGTTAGGGAAAAAGGGGACCTTATAAGAGAGTTTGTTACAGAATTAGCCACAGCATCAATACAAATAATACAATCAATACAAACAATAACAATCTGTTATTGCCAGAATTCTACAGAGAAACTACAAGAAGGTACTCAGTGAGATGTGACAAGAGTGTTGCTGACTGCACATAAGATGAAACATTGTTTATTTTTGCCAGTGGGTGACACAAGAGAGTAAGAGCAGCAATAGCAGCAGCGTTCTCATCAGTGACAACAGATACGGGAAAAACAGCAACCCAGCTCTATAACAACACAAGTTGGATTTACCCTTCAGAAAACAAAGATGCAAAAATCTGGACTGATACGTAAACTGAATATGGCTCAAATTACTATTTGTATACATCAAATCCACTTTTACATTCAGGATTTTAAAGTTTTACCAGAAAATAAGATGCCCTGATGTTTTCCCTGAGAAGGGAAGAAAGATCCAGTTCATTCAGGTTGTTGCTAGTTGTAATCAAGGGCCAGCAAACTAGGCCCATGGCCTAGTCCAGCCCATGAGGCTGTTTTGTATGTTTCCAGATGACACCTTTTACATACTTAAAAATTGAAGAAAAAAAGATAGAAAAATCTATGATATATATATGCTAGGTGACCCTAGCACATATAAAATACTGTATCTGTATCTGTTCACAAAATAAGTTTGCCAACCCCTTTTCTAAAACACTGCGAAAGGGGTTAGCAAACTAAGCCATTGCCCCCCATTACTGCATCTAGAGCAGAGACTATATTTAATTCTTATCCTGTCTTTTTTTTTCTACATCCCCTTCAGCTGGTCTGAGTTGCTTGCCTTCTGGGGTGACCTAGACCTTTATTCCTGAGTCTGACAATAGGTTTTCCATACAAAAGAATCACTTTAAGGGAAGGAGAAGATTCTTTGTCCATTGTCTTCCGTGGTTACACATGAATTGAGAATTGGATAGGACGTAACATAAATCATGTCCAGTTTTCATTGTGTAATAGTGAAGATTTGGAAGCTCGGGGTCATTTTAGGGGGTGAAGATTCATATTTGTTTGTTTTTCAGATTTGAAGTTTTCTGGCTAATGTATTTTTTCAATCATTTACTGAGATTGTAAAATATTTCTATCTCATCAATTTTGAAATATAAAGCCAAGTGTCTTGACTAAATACAGTCTACAAATGTGATAATTTTCTTTTTCTTTTACCCAGTGGGTTCTGTGCTCTGTCTTTCCTCCAGCCCTCAGATTAATAGGTTGTGACCAAGGCAAGGCAATTCAAACAATTGTCCCAGGTAAGGAGAAAGTATTCTTAATATAGACTTTGCCAGCCTTCTTACATTCTCTGTTTGGAAGAGAATAATTAGCAAGTAGCATGGGAGAAAAGTAGAACTCAGGTCCCATCATTATTTATTTCTTTGGTAAAGATATTTTTTTAATATGGTGTCCCCTAGAACAAACCAGAGTTTGGGATATAAAATATGGCTTTTGATTGCTTTTCTCTATAACATTGAGTTCTATATGTGAAAGAGATCAAACATATATCTCAGTCCTGGGCCCAACACAAACACATTCCTCCATATATCTCAGTCCTGGGCCCAGCACAAACACATTTCTCCATATATCTCAGTCCTGGACCCAGCACAAACACATTCCTCCATTTGTCTCAACTTCCTGGGCCCAGCACAAACACATTCCTCCATATATCTCAACTTTAAAAAAAAAAAACAACAACAAAAAAAAAACCACCACCTGGAAAGTCCCCGATAAGGTCGCAACCGTTTGTGGTTTTACTGAAAGCGCGGGAACCAATAGAAAAACCGCTAAATGTATAACTTAAAAAGTTAACCAATTGTAATACTGTAACCAAAAGAATTCCCTTGTTCCTCTATAACCTTACATATCCTGTTTACATCGGGCTATAAGCACATGCATCGTTTGGGGCCCTCTTGTATGCTGTGGAGCGGAGGGACCAAGTTCCAACTTGCAGTAAAGATCCTTGCCGCTTGGCTTTGACTCTGGACTCTGGTGGTCTTCTTTGGGGAATAAACGGTCTGGGCATAACATTTGTTTGGGTCTTTCCCTTTAGGAACATTATCAGCTGTTACTAATGGAAACCAATGTAATAGTGATTTAAACAAACAAAGAAAAATGTCTTTTTCCTACCTTATAATTGTGTAGGTTGGTCCTAGTTAGTTTGTACTCCATCCTTTGGGTATGCCTCGATATATGTATTGACATTTTACCTTAACAGCAGTGCCTCAGCCAGGTGCAGTGCCTCATGCCTGTAATTCCAGCACTGGAGGTCCCGGCAGGAGGATCACTTGAGGTCAGGTGTTTGAGATCAGCCTGGGCAACATAGCAAGACCCCATCTCTAGAAAAAGAAAACAACAAACTTTATTTTAGTTAGGTGGGTGTGGTGTTGCAAGTCTGTAGTCCTAGTTATTCAAGAGGGTGAAGTGGGAGGATTGCTTGAAATCATAGTTTCAGGGCTGTAGTCAGCTATGATCATACCACCACATTCTAGCCTGGGTGACAGAATGAGACCACGTCTCTAGAATGAGAAAAAAAAAAAAAAAAAGAGTATTGCTTTATTATGAAAATTGACACAGACGATCACATTCTAAAACAGAAAATTGAGGTGTATGAGACAGAAATACTTATTTTTACCTAGATACAACTAAAATTGTTCCCAGAAGCCCCAAAAGATTACCCCTTACATATGAATTGCTTAAGTCACATCACTTAAAAGTCACAATTGCTGTCCTTTCTACAGGGGAGGGGAACTGGTGAAATGAGTACCTGGCAAAAGGAAAGCAGTTGTCATGACAGGCCAAGACTAATGGTAACTTACTGCCCGAGACAGGGTTAGAGGTCAGCCTAAAAATTTGGAATATTGTTACTAAGAAACAAAGAGTGAGCCCGGTGTGGTAGCTCACATCTGTAATCCCAGAACTTTGGGAGGCTGAGGCGGGTGGATCACAAGGTCAGAAGTTTGAGACCAGCTTGGCTAACACTGGTGAAACCCTGTCTCTACTAAAAATGCAAAAATTAGCCAAGCATGGTGGTGTGCGCCTGTAATCCCAGCTACCCAGAGGCTGAGGCAGGAGAATCGCTCGAACTCAGGAGGCAGAGGTTGCAGTGAGCCGAGATCATGCCCTTGCACTCCAGCCTGGGTAATAGAGTGAGACTCCATCTCAAAAAAAAAAAAAAAAAAAAAGAATCAAAGAGTGAGGGTCTGAATCGGCAAAAAATTCCATTCTGAGTTCACTGGGTTTATCTCTTGATATGTAAACATAACGTCTTCAAAGTAGATAAAGCCCACTTTTGTTTTGTCAAAGCCTTCCTGGTAAGACAACAGTCATAGTATAAAATCAGAAATAGATTGACAGTTAAAACTGAGCAACAAATCTATTATTGTAGCCATTATTGCTCTTTCTCTGATGTACTAAAGCGCATTGATTTAGTGGTTGCACGGCCAAACAATATCATGAATTTTAAAAAGTGTTTCGCACTTCAGTTTTTTTTCAAAATATCATACCAATTACTATATCTTAATGACTTCCAAGTGACAGGTCCTATAACTTTAAACTGAGAATTATATTTGAGGATAATTAATTTAAGAGCTTAGTTAATTTTTCATCATTAACGCATCCTTTGAATTGTTTCCTTAATATGAAGAAAATGAACTTATTGATCCTTATATTGTCACCTGGATACCTTTATGATTACTACATAAAACTCCCTGAATAACATTTCTGAACATGAAACTACATTATATGCAGCAATTAAAATCTGACCTCGGCTTCACCATCATCAGACTTTGTGCAGAGTTTTCTAGGCTAGACTCATGCCATATTTTAAGAGATATGTTTAGACATAGACTTAATTTGTGTTTGATATTTTAAGGCAATTACAAGTTAAAAATAATATATTTTTAGAAGTTTTTTAAATTATATTTTTAATGAATTATATGAAGATACATAAACGTAATGGCTGCTTTCAAAATGTTTTCCAAATATCTTCAAGTAACTCTTGAAGAATGTTTAAAATTCTTTCATATGTTTTATAATTTTCTCCTCCTGATATTTGTATGTGTCAGAAACATGTAACTGAAGTGTATTATTTAGAAATATTTAATTTGTTGATGATGCTAATATATACTACGGTTAAATTCATATAGAGTGGCAGAAAGTGACACAAAATGGCTACGGTATTAAAGTTTATCTTAGTGGATAAATGTTAGCATTTTAACAAATGATTTTATCTAAACTATGCCTTCATTTTTATTAAGTAACATTTAGATAGCTGCTATTTCCTCAAATTGTACTCACATTAATAGTATTTGTGTAGTGGTAAATTTTGTGTCAAATAGCTGGGTTAAGGGATGCCTGGATAGAGATAACACACTATTTCTGGGTAGGCCTATGGTGGTTTCTAAAAGAGAGTAGCCTTTGAATTAGTAACTGAATAAAGAAGAACCAGAATATCTATCCTCACCCATGTGGGTGGGCATCATCATAGGCAGACAAAGAGCAAGTTTGCTGCCTCTTTTCTTAAGCTGGGATATTCATCTTCTCTTCCTCTCAAACACTGGAGCTCCTTTCAAGGGCCTTTGTACTTCAGGACAACATGAGCACTTCCAATCTCTTTCTTTGGACTTGAGCTGGAAGTTACATCACTGGCTTCCCTGTTTCTTAGACTTTCAGGTGCTCCAGCTTACAGATGACATTTTGTGGGATTTTTTTTTTTTTTTTTGACTTTCATAATGACATGAGCCATTCCCAAAATAAATCTCCTCCTATAGCTAAATCTATATCCTATTTTTCTGTTTCTCTGAAGAACCCTAATATAATTTGTCACATGGAGGTGTTTCAGTTTATTCCTGTTCTGTAACAAAATACCCAAGACCAGATAATTTATAAACAACAGAAATTTGTTTTTCGCAAATCTGGAGGCTGTATAGTCAAAGAGTAAGTTCCAGGAGAGTTTGGCTGCTGCTGAGAGCTCTCTTCCTGGCTCTTGCAGACAGTCACCTTCTCACTGTGAAGAGAAAGAAAAAGAGGAGAAGAGAAGAGAGAACCAATCATCCTCTTCTACAAGGCGCAATCCTATGGAATGAGGACTACATTCTCTCCTTGACCTCACTTACCCTTAATTACCTCCTAAAAACACAATCTCCAGATAGAGTCACATTAGGGATTAGGGCTTCAATATATGAAGTGTTGGGGGGGGGGCATGAAACATGAACAAAAATAATTTGAACATATTCTAATCATGTTTAAATTCAGTTGCATAAGCATATGATGTGAAATATATTTAATTACAACCAAAAAACCGAAAACAAACAAACAAACAAACAAAAAACCCACTTGTCGAGGGTTTTTATCTGATAGTGAAAAACAGACTCAATATCTATAGGCCTGAGTTTAATCTCTAGTAAATTAGGGAGATGGAAAGATCTTAACCTATTTTACAAATATTTGGACCACATTTTCTGAAATAATTTTGAAAACTTCTTTGCCCTCTTGTATATTGTCAGGTTAATATCTAAAACATTGAAAAGTTTTAACAGTTGAAAACAAAATAGTTTCTTCCAGTTTTAAAACTATACAGGCATGAACAATATTACTAAAATATTGATATAAATATTGGTACTACATATTTGTTTTATTTCATTTGAGAAAATTGTCTATAAGGTTATCTAGTCAGCAAAGCCAGTCTCAATTGTAAAGTATGATCAATCAAACTTATTTAAGACAGAAAATTAAATTTTAAATTCAAATAAATATATTAATAGGTGTCCTCATGACAATTATCTCATCTCTTAATTCTAACATAGTGAAAAGAGGAAGGAAGAGAGGAAGGACGAAAAAGACTACGTCATAAGTTTGTAACTTGGAGGGAAAAACAAGCCTGCTTTATAATATTAACGATACAAGCCTTTTTTCCTTTTTTGCTTTAAGGAACTTGTCATCAAATTTTATATGGTCTCCATAGATTCAGCCCTTTTTTGTATTCATTCAGAAGGTTTTATTCCTAGAGATGAAAAGACCATTGTAAAATGTCCCATGTAGGACATTATGCTTTTCTTTTATGAAGTGAGAGACAGATATATTGAAAGAAAATTGCATCAAAACTATGACATGTCATCTTATCTCATTCAAAATGGCTTTTATTCAAAAGACAAGCCGTAACAATGTTGGTGAGGATGTGGGGAAAGAGGAAGCCTCAACACTGTTGGCGGGAATGTAAATTAGTACAACCATTATTGAGAACAGCAAGGAGGTTCCTTTAGAGCTACCATACGATTGAGCAATCCCACTGCTGGATATATATAGAAAGGAAATCAATATATTGAAGAGATACAATAGCAAAGATATGTGTCAACATAAATAGTTGAACTTGGTAAAATATTTGAGAAATTTTCTGAACCAAATATGAGTGACCAATGACCCCTGACACAGCCCTCTGGAGATCCTGGGACTATGCACCCGTGGTTAGAATACAGTTTAGTATTTTATATATTTCAGGGAGACATAAGACATCAATCAATACTTGTCAGATGTCCATTAGTTCAGACTGGAAAGTCTGCACAATTGGAAGCAGCAGTTACCAGGTTATAGGCAGATTCAAATGTTCTGATTAGCACTTTGTTGAAAGAGTTATTATCTAAAGACTTGGTATTAGTAGAAAGAAATATCTTGGTTACGATAAGGGGTTGTGGAGAGCAAGGTTTTAACATGGCGATGTAGCCTCCAGGTAACAAGCTTCAGAGAGATAGAGAATAGAATGATGGTTGCCAGAGGCGGAGAAGGGTAGTGGAGAGATGAGATAAAAAAGGTTTGGCTAATGGCTACAAAAACAGATCTGTTAGATCTATTTTAGATCTGTTAAAAAAGAAAACCTTCAGCTGAATTAAATTTAAAGGAGTTTAACTGAGCAATGAACGATTCACAAATTGGGCAGCCCCCAGAATCACACCAGATTTGAGAGACTCCAGGGATGCCTCCTGGTCAGAATAAATTTATAGATATAAAAAGGGAAGTGACATACAGAAATCGGAAGTGAGGTACAGAAATAGCTGGATTGGTTACAGGTTGGCCTTTGCCTTATTGAACACAGTTTGAACACTTTAGCAGTCTATGAGTGGTTGTGAGGGAAGAGAGAGACCCTCTCATATTGTTTTATATTGTTTTATACTCAGTAGCTGTTTTAAGGAAAAAACAAGGAAGTAAAACCAAAGACAGGCAGCCCAGCGCCAGACCCAAAACCAGGCCTGGGCCTGCCTGGCCTAAACCCAGTAGTTAAAAATCAACTCATAACTTAGAAACCAATGTTATTCATCGATTCCAGACACTGTGTAGAAGAACGTTGTAAAACTCCCTGCCCTGTTGTTTCTCTCTATCAGTGCATGAAACCCCTGTCACGTATCCCCTAGATTGCTCAATTAATCACGACCCTTGCATATGAAATCTTTAGTGTTATGAGCCCTTAAAGGGGACAGAAATTGTGCACTCAGGGAGCTCAGATTTTAATGCAGTAGCTTGCCATGCTCCCAACTGAATAAAGCCCTTCCTTCTACAACTCGGTATCAGAGAGGTTTTGTCTGTGGCTCCTTCTGCTACACTTCTTGGTTCCCTGACCTGGAAGTGAGGTGACTGACAGACGGCCTAGGCAGCCCCTTTGGTGGCTTAGGCCCGCCCTGTGGAGCATCCCTGGGGGGACTCCAGCCAGCCTGAGAGCACTCCCGGGTAGGCAATTGCCCTGGTGGAACGCCTCATCAGAGCAGCGCGTAGCGGGGCCCCCGTGGAGGATTAACACAGTGGCTGAACACTAGGAAGAAACTGGCACTTGGAGTCCAGACATCTGAAACTTGGTAAGACTAGTTTTTGGAACTTGCCCACTCCATTTGAGTGGAAGTGTGGCCTGATCACACACGGCGTGCCTTTATTAGTACTTTGGTGTTGGTTTTGGTTTTGACTTGGTTTGAATTGCTGACAGGACCGGTCTTGAGAACTTGCCCACTCCATTTGAGTGGAAGCGTGGCCTGATCACCCACAGCGTGCCTCTATTGGCACTTTGGTACTTTGGTTTTGACCTGGTTTAAGTTGCTTGACAGGACTGGTCTTGGGAACTTGCCTACTCCATTTGAGTAGAAGCGTGGCCTGATCACCCATGGTGTGCCTGTACTGGCACTTTGGTTTTTGCTTTTGACTTGACTTAGATTGCTTGATACTTTGGTTTTGGTTTTGACCTGGCTTGGATTTCTGGATACTCTGATTTTGGTTTTGATTTTGGTTTGATGTAAACTGCAAAAGTGTGTGTGTGCCCTTTTTACTTGTTATTTGTTTTGTGGTGTGCGTGTGGTGTGAGTGAAGTGTTCTGTCTCAAAAAAGCATAGGTCAGGCACAAATAAGCCCACCGTGCTAGGAATTTTGTTAAAAAATTTCAAGAAAAGGAAAAAAAGTGGGGCGGCAGAATTTTTATAAGAAGAATGTTATATGGTAAATTCTTGTCCTGAAATAAATTAACTGGTTGTTTAAAGAAAAAAATGTTTATAGTAAGTCAGAAAATTAAGACATGTCGAAAAATTATCTGCAAAAGTCGTGAAAAAAAGTTATAAAAAATTGTATGCAAAAAAATGTAGTATAATGTAAAAGTAATAAGGCCTCCTGAGTACTGTTGAAAAAACAGTTTATGTGCAAGGTGTATAAGAAAAGTAAAATATACCTTTGGTAAAAAGATTATAAGGAGGCATAAGAATATGGAATTTTACCTACGTTAAAAGGTTAAAAAAAACTATTGTTTTGAAAGTTTAAGCAAGTTTTAAAATGTTAATTATAAAAAAAATCTATGTGTAAACATATTAGCTAAAGTTAAAAGTTATCATCCAGTTTTTCTGTGAACTGGACATTAAAGTAAAAATGCAACAAGTTTTTCTTAGAGCATCAACCTGCTCTTTAACAAAAATTATAAAAGGTTAAAAAGAGTATCAAATCTTACCTTATGGTCAGACATGAAAAATTAAATATGTCTACAAGGTTTTATTAAAATTAAGTTTAATATTAATAACACACTAATATAAAGGTAAATTTTAGCTTATCTGGTATAAAAATCATACAAGAAGCATCATTAAATATAAAATGGTGTTTAGCTTTCTTTGGTCTAAAAACTAATAAAGATAGGTGCTAAATAAAACATTCATTTTACTAGAGATACATAGAAGTTAAAGACTTAAAACAAACTTTGTCAATAAAGACAGCATACCAAGATGCAAATGCCTGGTTAAAATGGATCAAATATTCCATCTGCATGTTAAACAAAAGCAATTGTTATGCTTGTGCACATGGCAGGCCAGAGGCCCTGACTGTCCCCCTTCCACTAAGGTGGTCGTCCAGTCGACCAGGCATGGGCTGCATGGTGGCTCTTTTCCAGGATTCCACAGCCTGGAGTAATAAGTCATGCCAAGCTCTCTCTGCTATATCCCAAAGTCCCTGACGGTCAGCCCCTGAGGGCCATCCAGCTTCTGTCTCCCAACTCTAAGTTCACTTCGTGTTTCTCACGGCAGGGAGGAGACTTAGCATTCCTTGGAGACCTGAAGGGATGTAGTGAGCTTAAGAATTTTCAAGAGCTTATCAATCAGTCAGCCTTTGTTCATCCCCAAGCAGATGTGTGGTGGTATTGTGGTGGACCTTTACTAGGCACTCTGCCAAATAACTAGAGTGGCACTTGTGCTTTAGTCCATTTGGCTATCCCTTTCACCCTGGCATTTCATCCACCAGAGGAAGAAAAAAAATAAAAATAATAAGACATCGTAAAGTGAGAGAAGCCCCTTTTAGGTCTTTCAACTCTCACATCTATTTAGATGCAACTGGAGCCCCACAAGGAATACTAGATCAATTTAAAGCTTGAAATCAAATAGTTACAGGATTTAAGTCAATATTTCGGTAGATGACAGTCAATGAAAACGTAGAGTAAATAAACTACATCTATTACAACCAACAGCAATGAGCTGTTCATGAGTTAAAAAGAAAAGCTCATGTCAGACCCAGTCCTGAGGCTACTTGACCTGACAAAACTCTTTACACTCTATGTGTCAGAAAGACAAAAAATAGCAATTGGAGTTTTAACCCAGACTGTAGGGCTCTTGGTGGCCTATCTCTCAAAACAACTAGATGGGGTTTCCAAAGGCTGGCCCCCATGTCCAAGGGCCCTGACAGCAACGGCCCTGTTAGCACAAGAAGCAGATAAGCTAACTCTTAGGCAAAACCTAAACATAAAGTTCCCCCATGCTGTGATAATTTTAATAAATTCCAAAGGATACCATTATCTAATGAATGCTAGACTAACTGGATACCAAAGCTTGCACTGTGGAAAATCCCTGCATAATCATTGAAGTTTTGCAACATCCTAAACCCCGCCACCTTGCTCCAGGTATCCGAGAGCCCAGTTAAACATAACTGTGTAGAAGTATTGGACTCAGTTTATTCTAGTGGGCCCAACCTCTGAGACCATCCTTAAACATCAGTAGACTGCGAGCTGTACGTGGATGGGAGCAGCTTCCCCAACCCCTGCAAAGTGACTCTGAAGAAGATGACAAGCCCTACTCCAGTCACACCTGGAAGCTGACTGGTCCATGCATAGCCAAAGCATGAGGAAACTCATCACGGGACACATTTTCCTTAAAATTAGGACTTGTACAGTAAAGACTTCAACTGACCTTCCTCAGACTGAGGGCTGTTCCCAGTATATACATCAAGTCACTGAGGTAGGACAAAAGATTGCTATAGTCCTATTATTTTATAGTTATTATAAACGTACCAGGACTCTAAAAGAAACTTGTTTGTATATGCTATTCTATCCAAGGTATGTAGCCCAGGAAATAATCAACCTGATGCATGTTATGAGCCATTTTAAGCCTCCCATGATCACAGTTTTTAAGACAAAATTAAGGACTGGTCCTTTTCTAGGCAACACAAATAAAGTAATAGCTAGGACAGAAGAAAGAGCAGTCTACAAGCATATAACCCTAAAATTTAATGCTTGTGCCACTATCAATAGCAGTTGGCATGGAATAAGATGCAGTTCTTTAAAAAAAAAAAAAAAAAAAAAAAAGGTTACACAACAGGAAATAAATTTGTCTGCCATGAATTAAATTCATGTGCAAATGTATGTAATTACTGGTCTTGTGTCATCTAGACTACTTTAAAAAAGGATGAAAAAGACCCTATTTAGTTCCAAAAAGAAGAAGGCAGCCCCTCCTCTATGAGTGGAAGTTGCAACCTTAGTCAGCCTAGAAATTCCAGCTAGTCCGGTCTCTCAGTCCCTTGTGTCAACAGGAAAACCCAAGTGCTGTTGGGGAGGTTGGCCAACGACCGCTCTAACTGCTTCCTGCTGAATTGGGGCATAGTAGGGGTTGTGCAGTTGAGATTTCATCGGGAGGGGTGCCTTCGATGTCATTAACATTGGAGCATGGGCTAGCAGGTTGGTCCAGGGGTCCGCAGTAGATCTTAGTCATGAACTGCATCTGGGGCTCCATTTGAAGAACCATTTTTTGAGTATGGGTACAGAGGGTTTCATGTAGTTTTGAGAGATCTAGCCCTTTGTACGGGTTAGGGTTGCTATGTACCCTGGTCAGTTGGGAGATTACTTCCTTTACGTGGTTTTCTCTTGCCTGATCTTGAACTCCGCCCCTATCAGACATACCGGTATGGGTGTAGTAAGTCCAACAGACAGTGGTTCCAAGTCCTCCAGGGCAACTAGGATTAATCATTTTTCCTGTGTAATAATGAGTATTTGCATGCATGCCAAGAGTGGCAGTTATAGCAGTTGCGGGGCATATGTGTGTGGGCAGTGAAGGTGGGGTTTCCCTTAGATAAACTCCTATACGATGGGGTGTCAATATTTCCGGGATGCCGCATTCTCCATAGAAACTCTTGGTAAGGGGAGCTACTGGTCACACAGCAGCATGGAGGGGGTGCAGTGAGAGTGAAAGGGGGTAAGATAACACTAAAGAGAAAAATACGATAAGGGAGGGCCATGGGGGTTTACAATTTTAGTTACTTTCCTCCTGGTTGTTGTTTGAAGAGCAGGTGCAGATCCTCTAGAGGTTCACAGGAATAGCTAGCATTGTCTTCTGGATTTTCGGGTTCCTTTGGCAGTATCCAGGGTTTGACACGAGTGTGATGTATCCAAGACTCCACTCTAGCCAATTTAACCACAGTTGGA
The DNA here is from genome assembly GCF_002776525.5 of Piliocolobus tephrosceles. Classification (NCBI taxonomy): domain Eukaryota; kingdom Metazoa; phylum Chordata; class Mammalia; order Primates; family Cercopithecidae; genus Piliocolobus; species Piliocolobus tephrosceles. The sequence goes on from NC_045451.1 coordinate 13,224,543, forward strand.
ATAGATAAAATGACTGGGTAGGGTCCCAGGATGTATCTAGGGGTGGGGAATTACAGGGAAGGGACTTGACTAATACCATGTCGCCAGGGTGGAATAGTTCCTTTCCCTCTTCTTAGGGATAGGCTCCTTGTAATGTTTTAAGAACTTGTTGATATCTGGCTAAGGAGGTGATGTCTGCAACTTGGTTGGCCATCTCTCAGTTAAGCACAAGGTCATTGGTTAGGAAGGGCCATCCATACAGCATTTCATACGGGCTAAGTCCTTCTTTTTGGGGAGAGTTTCGGATTCTTAGTAAGGCTATAGGCAACAGAGCAGGCCATGCAAGGTGGGTTTCCTGGGTGAGCTTTTTCAGATGTCTTTTGAGTGTTTCATTCATTTTCTCAACTTTTCCTGAGGACTGCGTCCTCTAGGCGCAATGTAAGTGATACTGTATACCTAACGCCTGGGATACTCCCTGGGTTACTGTAGCCTTGAAAGCACGGACATTGTCACTCTGTAAGCCTTGTGGAAGTCCGAATCTGGGAACTATTTCATAAACTAGTGCCTTTATTACCTCTTGGGCCTTTTTTATCCTATAGGAGAAGGCCTCTGCCCAACCAGCGAAAGTATCTACTCAGACTAGTAGATACTGAAATCCCTGAGATATGGGCATGTGGGTAAGATCTAGTTGCCAGTCTTCTCCTGGGTAATGCCTGTTCTTTGTTCTCCTAAAGGAGCTTGGCGATAAGGCAGGGGATTATTTCTTTGGCACACTTCACAGGCCCTGACTATCTGCTTGATAGTTTTGAAAAGGACTGGTCCAGTAAATAATGATTTGGCCATCTGATAGGTGCTATCACTGCCTAAGTGAAAGGTTTGGTGAAGGATTTTAAGTAGTTTCCATTGGTTAGCTGCAAGCAAAAGTATCTTCCCTTCTTCGGTAGCTAGCCATCCTGAGGGGAGAAAATTATGCCCTCATGAGGGTCCCCATTCTATTTCTCCTGCTCAGTACTGGGGCTTGGTTTCTCGGAGGGGATTACCCCATACCAGGGGTCCTTCTATAAGCATTTCTAATGGAGGGTCCTGCCTTGTGGCTCTTTTAGCTTCAATATCTGCTTGGTGGTTCCTTTCTATTTCCCTTTCCTTTCCGATGACCGCGGCAGTGTAAGACTTCCACCTCTTTAGGTTTCTATACAGCCAATAATAATTTCCTAATGGTTTCCTGATGTTTGATAGGTGTTCCCCCAGAAGTTAGGAATTCTCTTTCTCTCCATATTGCTGCATGGGCATGGAGGACTAAGTAAGCATACTTAGAGTCTGTATATATATTTAACCTTTTTCCTTTTCCTAATTCTAGTACCCGAGTGAGGGCTATTAGTTCTGCCAGCTGAGCACTAGTTCCTGGAGTGAGGGGATTACTTTCAAGTATTCCATTATCACTGACCACTGTATACCCTGCTTTTCAAAGTCCTTTTTCTACAAAGGAACTTCCATCAGTATACAAGTTGAGGTTGGGATCAATCAAGGGAACCTCTAAAAGGTCCCCTTGAGCGACGTAGGTTTGAGCAATTACTTATTGACAGATATGTTCTCTTTTCTTCATTGTCTGGAAGAAATGTGGCTGGGTTAAGAGTTGCACAAGTGCACAGTCGCAGCACTGTCCCTTCAAGTAATAAAGCCTGATATTTAAGTAAACGGTTGTCTGTCAGTCACAAGTCTCCCTTAGCAGTGAGTATGCCATTTACATCATGAGATATCCACACAGGATATATCCCTTCCCCTGGATAGGACAGGAAGATATCTATTCCCTGTATCATTTTAACAGCTTCGGGTACTAATACTGCTACTGCCACCACTACCTGTAAACAATGAAGCCAACCCTTTGCCACTACAACAATTTCTTTACTCAGGTATGCCATGGGTTGCAAGCTCGTCCCTCGGACCTGTGTAAGGACTCCTAGAGCTATTCCTGTTTTTTTTCTGTGACATAAAAAGAAAAGTCTTGCCCCATTTGCAAGCTTAACACTGGGGCTTGGGTTAGGGCCTGGAAAGCTGCTTCTGGCTCAGCTGTCCATCTTACTAAATGGGTACTGGCTTTCTTAGTTTTCTTAATTAGTATATATATGGTCTGGCTATTTCACTGTACCTGGGAATCCATATGCGGCAGAAATCTGCTATGCCAAGGAACCCTCTTAGTTGCCTTAGGGTTTGGGGATGAGGGCAAGCCAGTATAGGCTGGATACATTCCTCATTGAGGGCCCTGGTGCCTTTGGATAATTTTAGCCCAAAGTATTTAACCTGCTGTGAGCATAGCTGAGCCTTTGGTTTGGAAACCTGTAGCCACAGGTGGCGAGGAAATTTAAGAGCGCTTGGGTAGCTTGATGGCACAAGGTTCTGAACGGGTGGCTAAAAGTCAATAATCCATGTACCAAAGGACAAGAGTCTCCAGGTATGAGAATTGGCTCAAGTCTTGGGCTAATGCCTGAACAAATAGATGGGGGCTATTCCTGAACCCTTGGGGTAAAACAGTTCAGGTGAGTTGAGACATTGGGTTTGAAGGATCTTCAAAGCCAAACAAGAATTGAGAGTCAGCATGTACAGGGATGCAGAAAAAGGCATCCTGAAGGTCCAGAACTGTAAGCCACTCTGCTTCCTCTGGTATTTGGGAAAGCAGAGTATAAGGGCTAGGTACAGCTGGTTATAGAGGAACAACAGCCTCATTGATAATCCTGAGATCTTGCACTAACCTCCACTGTCTGTTGGGTTTCTGTACTCCTAAAATTGGAGTATTGCAGGGACTATTGCATGGTTTTACCAGGCCTTGGGCTTTTAGGTCCTTAACAATCCTTTGGAGTCCTTGTTGGGCCTCAGGTCTGAGGGGTTACTGCCTTCGATAGGAAAAGGAGGCGGAATCCTTTAATTTGAACAGAATGGACAATTTTTGCTCATCTATATTGTCCTGTTGCCCAGACATCAGGATTAATTCCTTCCTCAAGCAGGGGACAACAAACGGGTGTTCCTTCTCCTATGTTCAGGTGTATAATGGCCCCTGCTTTTGCTAGAATGTCTCTCCCTGTCAAGGGAGTGGGGCTTTCAGGCATAATTAGAAAAGCATGTGAAAAGAGTAAACTCCCCAGTCACAACTTAGCAGCTGGGAGAAGTAACTAGTGACTGGCTGTCCTAGGAACCCTCAGATAGTGACAGACCTGGAGGACAGTTGTCCAGGACAGGAGAGCAAGACTGAAAGGCTGTGCCGGTGTCCAGGAGACAGTTAACCTCCTGGCTCTCAATGGTCAAGCATATCCAGGGCTCTGTGAGGGTGATGGCATGGGCTGGTGCTTGCCATGGGCACCCTCAGTCCTGCTGCTGGATCATCTGGTTAGTGGCTTTTGACTCAGAGGACCTTCATCCCCTGGCGCATTGGGCCTTAAAGTGATTCCCTTGACATAAGAGGCATGGACGAGGGGGCAGCTTATAGTTGGACAATCTTTTTTAAAGTGACTTTGTAGACCACACTGGAAGCAAGCTCTATTAGGCATTTGATTTGTCCAGCTTTTCCCTTTTCCAGAGCCTCCAAAGTTCGCTTGCCTGAGGGCCATGACTAAAGCAGTGGCCTTTTTTTTTTTTTTAATCCCATTTGTCTCGTTCCACCTGCTCCACCTGATCTCTATTATAAAAAACCGAGGTTGCAAAGTTCAATAGGATTTCTAAGTTTTGCTCTGGGCCTAAGGCAGACTTTAGAAGTTTTCTCCTAATGTCTGCACCTGACTCAGTGATACACTTATCCTTTAGGATTAGTTGACCTTCAATAGAGTCAGGTGACAGGGAGATATGCTTCCTCGATGCCTCCCTTCGTCTCTCCAGAAAGGCGGTGGGATTTTCTTCCTTTCCCTGTGTTATAGTGGATGTCATTGAATAATTCACAGTCTTCTTCCTAGTTTTCCTTAGTCCTCCTAGCATGCAAGTTAACAAATGTCTGTGGCACCAATCTCCACGTTCTGATTCTGTGTCCCAGTGAGGGTCTACACCGGGAACTGCCCGCTGGCCTGTGGGGAATCCTTCTCTTTTCTCTGTTGTCATCCTATCACTGACCTGACTGAGATACCAGAGATCGGCATACTCTGGGGCTGCAGTTAGGGCGGCATTTCTCTCATTTGGGATCAGTGTCTCATTTAGCAGTAACATTGTATCTCTCCATGTCAGATCAAAGGATTATCCTCACCCTTGTAAAACATCAATATAGCCAGCAGGGTTATCCGAAAATTTACTTAGGTCTATTTTAATTTGCTTTAAGTCTGAGAGAGAAAATGGTGCATGCGCTCCTGCTGAGCTGAATTGTCCTCCTCCCACTGCTTGGAGGGGGCATAATCAGGGAATACTAACGCTCTTTGGTTCACTGTTTTTTTTTTTTTTTTTTTTTTTTGAGACGGAGTCTTGCTCTGTCGCCCAGGCTGGAGTGCAGTGGCCGGATCTCAGCTCACCGCAACCTCCGCCTCCTGGGTTCACGCCATTCTCCTGCCTCAGCCTCCCGAGTGGCTGGGACCACAGGCGCCCGCCACCTCGCCCGGCTAATTTTTTGTATTTTTAGTAGAGACGGGGTTTCACCGTGTTAGCCAGGAGGGTCTCGATCTCCTGACCTCGTGATCCGCCCGTCTCGGCCTCCCAAAGTGCTGGGATTACAGGCTTGAGCCACCGCGCCCGGCCACTGTTTACCCCTTTGTCTATCTCCTTTTGGACCGAATGGGTTGAAGGGGGGTCCTTAGTAGTTGGGGAAGGAGTCAGGGGGGTGCTGGGGTAAGGAGGTAGGCTCTGAGGGCTTCCTGTAGGGCATAAATCACACTTTTTGCAGAATTGCCAGTTGTCTCTTAATGAAAAGAAAGTTTGTACATATGGCACTTCACTCCATTTGCCTTCTTTTCTACAAAAGAGGTCTAGGTTTAAGATGGTGTTATAATTCATACTTCCCTCAGGAGGCCAGGTTTCTCCCCCTTAAAGAGGATATTGTGGCCAGGTGGTACTGCAGAAGACTATAAGTCATTTCTTTCTTAGCGTCTGAGGGTCAAATTGGTCCGAAATCTCCAGAATATATCTTAGGGGCATTTTTGCCTGGGGGGAACATTTCCTATCTGAAAAAAGAACATAGGGATGCCAGCACCCCTAATCATTTTCTGATGAACATTAGTCATAGTGTCCTCTATGGTCCTAATGTTTATTTCTTTCCAGGGTGCGTAACCCCCCGTGGACCTCTGCTTACCGGATTAGTTACGCTCACCGATGTAGCAGTCCCGCACCTGTTTTCCTGCCTTTCTTAACCACAAAGAAAGGGGGCTGGGCTGCTGGATTCTAGTGGTCCTTCACCAGCGTGCCCAATATTGCCTGTGCGTTCAGGGGTGAGCTCTAGACCTGGACTGGGTTCCTGAGTATTTCATAACAACCCAGCTGCCTCATCAAGATGCATTCCTATAAACAACAGTTCTTATGCAAATTCATTTCAGAGAGGGTGTAGCTAACCTTTTAAGTCAGGATTAAGATAGTCTTTTGATTCTGTAAGTACTTTAAGGCTTGGCTGAGTGCAAACAGCTGGCATGTTTGAGGAGACCAATTATTAGGCAAGTTTTCTAACCCTGCTTCCACAGGAGTCTCTGATTTAATTACTGAATACCTATTGGGTTTTTTTTTTTCCTCAATTACCTGGGAGCAACCATCTATCCTCCTGTCCTGAAGGGAGTTCCTCCTAGGTCTGGTCAGACCTTTGTATGGTAATGCAGATTTAAATCCCCTGTTAGGAAATCTGCTGGGTTAAATGAATTACCCGTGCTTGGAGTTACATTATCCTTTTTTTAACAGAATAGCCCCATACTTTAAGATTTGAGTCAGTAAGCTACCTTTTCTTTTTTTGTCTTGGAATATTCTGGACTGGTGAGGTGTGCTCACAATGAAGTTTCCTCTAAAGTTACCTTTCTACCTTTAGCAAAGCAGTTGCCACTACTGACTGAATGCATTTGGCCCATCCGCGGGTTACTGGGGTAAGGATTTTTGACAGGAAATCTACCTGTTGTCAGTGGCCTCAGTGCTTTTGGGCTATGCCCTTATTTACACTGACAACAAAGTGGTATTGGAGTCTTATAGGGTCACAGGTGAGACCTTTAATTATCAATTACAGGTTTGAAGTTTACCCTGGCTTTTAAAGGAATAGGACACACTTTTTTTTTTTTTTTTTTTTTTTTGAGACGGAGTCTCGCTCTGTCGCCCAGGCTGGAGTGCAGTGGCTGGATCTCAGCTCACTGCAAGCTCCGCCTCCCGGGTTCACGCCATTCTCCTGCCTCAGCCTCCCGAGTAGCTGGGACTACAGGCGCCCGCCATCTCACCTGGCTAGTTTTTCGTATTTTTTAGTAGAAACGGGGTTTCACCGTGTTAGCCAGGATGGTCTCGATCTCGCGACCTCATGATCTGCCTGTCTTGGCCTCCCAAAGTGCTGGGATTACAGGCTTGAGCCACCGCACCCGGCCAGGACACACTTCCTTTTTTTATCCTTTTCTTTCTTTTTCTCTTTGACTCCCTCTTTGTCTCTCTCTCTCCCCGTCTCTCTCACCCTGTCTCTCTCCCCCGCTCCCCCTCCCCCTCTCTCTCTCTCTCTCCCCCCCCCCGCCTCTCTCTCTTAGCCATTACAAACTTGGGACCTGGCAAGGGTGGTGGGGAATGGGTCCCACATAACTGCCCATTTTGAGAGCTGTATACCTAAATTGGGAGGGACACCAGGGATAAGACTCCCTGGGTTTGTAGCCTAGATGCGTAAGGACGCAGCCTAGAGCTTCCTTAGATCCCTTTGGAGATACAACTTGCTAGAGGAAATGAAAGTCTGAACCACTAGTACCTAGGAGACCGGGACCAGAGGAAGTAGATTCAGAGGTAAGAAGTTTGGGGCTACACTTTCAAGGAAGTCGTGTTCGGGACCCAGGAGGTATGGGTCAGAAGGAAAGGTAGGGGCTTACGCGACTGTGGTGTAGAGACTTCTGGCTGCCCCATGATCTCAACTGGCTACTGCCCGGGAGTTTGGGAGGACAGCTTTCTGCCTCTAGCCGGCCCTCGGCTTCCCCAAGGAAATTGGAAGTAGAAGGGGGCTCCAGGCAGACCAAGGTCCCCAACCCAGAAGAGCTGGGGGCTGTTAGAAAGCCCTTCCCCAGACAGCCTCACACCTGAGTCTTAAGTCCCCCGGCCATGCTAATCGTTTTTAACTGGCCAACATGTGCCCAGTGTTTTCCTCCAATTCTAAGGAAGGACAGGACAGAATAGCAAGCGAAAGTGGTCCAATAGTACTCACCGCTTTTGGAGGTTCCTTTGTGGTCGCCAAAATGTTACCGAGGGGTCCTTGCTCCCAGAGCTCTCAAGATGGTGGTGGGCCACTTCCAAGATGGCAGCAAGCCTCCTCTTCTCTGACCTGGGGTTCTTGGCCTCATAGATTTAAAGTAATAGAATCTTGGGCCATGCGGTGAGTGTTACAGCTCTGTTAGAAGCCGTGGGGTCACGCAAGAGAACTGTGGAACCCAGTAACTAGTGTTCAGCTCAATTAGGATGAACCCAGACACTTAGCCATGCAGGAACAATGGCAAGCCTTTAGCCCCATTGGGAGTGGCAATGGGCTTCTTGCTGGATCAGGAGCACAGCGGACACCCTGCTGGATCCGGAGGTATGGAAGTCAGCATCGGCGGGTCTGCGATGGCGGCAAATAGCAGTGGTGGATGGCGAGCAAAAACTCAACTCCAGCCTTAACAAAATACAGACCAGAAGAGTGCAGCTGCAAGATTTAATAGAGTGAAATAGAGTGAAGACAGAACTCCCATATAAGGGAAGGGGACCCAAAGCAGGTTGCTGTTGCCAGCTGGAATGCATTTGTATATATCCTGATCCTTGTCCCTCCCCCTGTGCTTTCAAGCAATAGATGATTGGCTATTTCTTTACCTCCTGTTTTGCCTAATTAGCATTTTAGTGAGCTCTCTGATTGGTCAGGTGTGGGCTAAGTTGCAAGCCCTGTGTTTAAAGGTGGATGCGGCCACCTTCCCAGCTAGGCTTAGGCCTAGGAAATTCCAGCTAGTCTGGTCTCTCACTATGAAATTGGCACCTCTTTAATAATGGGGAAAAAAAGAGGTTTGAGGAAGTTAAGTAAACTGCCACAAATCACAACATTAAATAGTAGTATCATTCAGTTAAACATTTCACCTGCTTTTTGAGAGTAAGCCCTGAAACTATAACTGCTTACATGTTTATGTATTCCTGCATTATGAGATTAAACATTAATAGTGCATGATCAGTGGTCATTAGTGAAATATATGTATGTGTGTGTGTGTACATATATATATATATAAAATAAAGATATTAAGTGAAACACACACACACACACATTAGTAAACCTAACAAGTGATGGCGTAATTATAAAAGACTGATTTTTATCTTTTCCACAGAAGAAATATCATGAGACACAAAGTAAATGCTAAGAAAATAGATGAAGGCCTGGCATATATTTATGTACCTTAGTGTAGAATGAAAGTGGAAGTGTAGACTATGACAGATGCTGGAAATTAGAACTTGTGCAGTCATTTTGAGAGTATCCGGCAGTCCTTATTCAAATTAAACATTGACATGCGCAATGACCCAACTGAGGGAAACCTGTGAGGTTTCACTTGGGTTCATAAGAGGGCATGGATGAGGCTGTTCACAGAAGTAGTGTTTGTAGCAGCTGGTAGTTTGTGGATGCAATTTAAGCAAGCGTTACTGAGAGAAAGAATAAGTAGAAAGTGATAGATACTCTGCAATACTGCTGTCAAAAGCAGACTAGTTGTATACACATACACTTAGTTACCTCTTTAAAACAAAGCTGTGAGTAGAAAAATAAAGTAACACAGATAAGTGACTTTTCTCAAGTCCACTTGAAAGAAGTTAGAACTTTTCCTCCAAATCATGAGATTCTTCTACAGTCCCTTTCCTTATTCAAATAAATAACTGCTTTTATTTTTAAACTGAACCCCTTGTTTTACCTCTTATGCTAGCAAGGATAGTTTCAAAGACCCATATAACTGAAACACAGAAAAAGTCAATGAGCTAATGCAATAATATTTTAAATATATATTTAAAATAAAATCGTGAGCTAGAACACAGTTTCAGATTGCCAAATTAGACTCACACACTGTGCAGTATATTCATAGTCTGATGTGTTCTGCTGTGATACATTAAATCAAGAGTCATTCCAGAAATGTGTAGGAAAAAAAAAAAAGAAACAGATTAAAGATTTTTTTTTAACATAAATTGCTCTATTGATCATGTCAGGACTTCTGATTTGTACATTAAGACTGCCTGATCTTAAAACTCTGAGGACAAGATATAAAAGTATTTCAACTCCTTCAAAAGTTAGTTTTGATTTCATGTCTTTATAATTTATTTTCAATGTTTTCTTATATTTTTAAGATAACATTTTTACTGCCTATCTTCTTATTTTCAAACTTTGTAGCTTCTTCCAGAAATTAAATTGTGTCACAGAAAGACCGTTGGATGATCTAAGAAAAGAACATTAATGAGTAGACACCACAGAATATTGGCTGAACGATCATTTTAAAGGGACTTCATTTAGTGTATATCACAAAACATAGACATGTTCTCACCTTATTATATTCGTTAGTCTTCCTGGAGTGGCATAACAACACAGGACCTTGTGTCTTCCACTTAGTATTGGATGATACACTCACCACTAAATTACATAATTGCTATGTAAAACAGCTAAATTCACAAATAAAAGATCTCCTTTTCAAATTAAAACCAATATGCAAAATAATATCAAATAGAATCAGTATTCAAAATCACACAAAACAAAAATATTTTAAGTTCAAATTACATGAGGAGCTTCTAGTTATTGTTATTCATTAAATCCCCAGTTATAAATGCTTCCTGTTGAATGCATGCAGACTATTCATACACAAAGAGATCCACCCGCACAATGTCTTACAAAGATATTGCCCACATTGCATACCACTTTTGCTATGAATTTTCTATTTATTTTTATTTATTTATTTATTTATTTATTTATTTATTTATTTATTTATTTATTCATTTTGAGACAGGAACTGGCTCTGTTACCTAGTATGGAGTGCAACAATGCGATCTCAGCTCACTACAACCTCCACCCCGCAGGCTCAAGCAATCTACCCACCCCACTCAGCCTCCTGTGTAGTTGGGACTACAGGCACAAGCTACCATGTCCAGTGAGTTTTTTTATTTTTTTATTTTTATCTTTTTCTGTAGAGGCAGGATTTCACTATGTTGCCCATGCAATCTACCCACCTCGGCCTCCCAAAGTGCTGGCTTGCTGTCAATTCCGTGGGCTATTCAGTTGATGATTTATTTTGCCAATTCATACTATTTTCTAACATTTACTAGCATTGAAGGAGACAGAGCCACACAGGAATGATTTTTTTTTTCCAGAATCTTTCAATTCAATTCAAGTTATTTAGAGAGAGCATGTCCATTCATTATGATAGGCCAAAGATCTTCAAAACTAATAACTTGGTGAAATAACTAGTTTTTCATAGTCTTTTACCAGAATATGTGGCAACTGCCTCCAACTACTTTCCTTTCAGGTCCACAACACTTTAATTCCCTAGAAAATCTAAGCCCACTTGTTTGTCACAATTTTACAATTAGGATCTTGACTGAATGAATGAAAGAAAGCAAAACAGTTTAACCTGGAATTGAAAACATTTGTAATATTTTAAATTCTAATCCATTTTTAAAATAGTCATTTTGCAATTGCCTGCAATAGTCTTGGAAAAGATTTGCTTAGCTGATGAGAAAAAAAAAATTCAAAATATTGTATAAAATATTAACCCTGACTGGGTAGTAAAACCCATAATTATTATTTTTCCTTTTTATGGTTCCCTGTATTATATTCCAATGGGTTCATCTTGCCTGCTGCACAGAAAAGTCAAAACACTGTAACAGTGATTTTACAGCAGAGAAAGGGCTGAATTATCACAAGGTGGCCAAGTGGAAAGATGAGAGATATTTCTCAAATCCACTTCTCCAAAAGCTCAGAGGCTAAGGTTTGTAAAGGATAATTTGGCAGGCAGGGGGCTAGAAAATGGGTGCTGCTGATTGGTTGGGGATAAAATTATAAGAATGTCACAACTATCTTTATGCACTGAGTCAGGCTCTGGGTGGGGGTCACAGGACTGGTTGAGTAAGGAGTCATGAGTTCAGGTGGAGTCAGTTGGTTGCCAGAATGCAAAAGTTTGAAAAACATCTCAAAAGACCAATCTTAGGTTCTACAATGGTAGTGTTATCTACAGGCATAATGAGAACGTTTCAAATCGTGTGACTTCTGGCTATATGACTCCTGAGATGTAAGCAAGGTAAGGAATAACGACTGGTTATCACTTAACTATGCATAGGTCTTAGTAGAATTCAGGCCCCTCCTGAAATTCAAACCATGTAGCCTCTCATTAGTTTTACAAAGATGGTTTTGGTCCCTAAACGAGGAGAAGGGATAGTTTTGGGAAGAGACTATTATCATTCTCGCTTTAAGGTTAAAGTAGAAACTAAATTCCTCTCAGAGTTAGGTTGGTTTATCCAGAGGGCAGTTAGCTGGTGAGGTGAGAAGCAAGACAGAATCAGCAGTGTTAGATTTCTCTCACTATTATAATTTGGCAAAGGAATTTTTACTTCTTAAAATGTACTCACATTGATATTTACCTCAATATTAGGAGGGTTATTAGATTGGTAGTGATCTATCTGTAATCACTGTTCCACTTCCTATCTTCCTAATACTATGATTGTAAAAGGTATACTTACTGAAATAATATATATGTGTGTGAATATATCTATATGTGTGTGTATGTATATACACTATATAGATACTACATTCTCTCTATATGTTGTAATATATACAGATGTAAAATATGTACACACACATATATCTATTGTATTATTGGGTTGTTGAATTACTTTTTACATCTGGATTCCGTATTTGTACTTCTGTGAATCACACATCTAAATTGATTGTTTAGTTTTCTACTGTGGTCTTGTTTTTTGTTTGTTTGTTTTTGTTTGTTTCTTTTTATGGAATCCATTCACTTTCTTTATAGGGGAAAGAAAGAATTCAGGTGATCCTGTAGAAGCCCTTTTTTAAGTGGATCTCTGGGTAAATAGATAAATAACATTTGCTAAGGTGCAGAGATCATAAATACAAAATGTACACTGTTACGTGGCCCTGGCTATAACATTACTCATATTATATCCATACTCTATGGACTTAAGAGGCACAACCTCCTGCAAAATGTTTCATAAGCTGTATATATTTCCAGAGTAACAAAAGGAGTGTTTCACAAAATACCTCTCTTGTGTACGCTTACCTCATCAAACCTCCCTTGGAACTTTCTCTCCCCTGATATCTTGAGCCAGAGGACACCTGCCGGTTGTGAGAAAAAAAAGGGGGTGGGGAGGGACAATTAGACTCAGATCTCTTCATTGTTTCACTTTATCCTCAAAAAGACTAGGAAAGTTTGAGTTGGGTGTTGGGGATCCTGTGAGTCTGATGGAACTATTTTGTGCATTCTAAAGTCCACAAGAAAATAATAAAAATAATTGCAGAATTTTTTTTAAAAAGTGTGGTAATTAAAGAATTCAATTTACCTGAAACGAAAATATACTGTAAAGTACTATATTTTGGCATAGATGTAAATAAATAGGCAAGTGGATATCTGGACAAAATGGACAATTTATAAATAGATTCAACTGTATGCAAGTGTGAAATACATGACAAAAACATGTATACTAATGTAGTGGAAGGTAAATATGATATTTTATCTATTGTTCAAAACTATAACTCAAGAAAAAAAAGTAAAGATGTACGACTCCTATGCATCAAACAAAAAAATACTCAAGATGGATTAGAAAATTAAGTGTAAAAAAATTAAGGAATCAAGTCATTAAAAAATAGAAGAAAATCTAGGAGATAACATGTACATTTTTCAAATGTGAATATTTTCTTAACAAGAAATCTAGAAAACTCAAAAGAAAAATTATAATTAAATTGGTTATGTGAAAAGATGCCTTAAGTCATATCATGTGTTCTCATTTTTCTTTCTATTTTATGTTCTTCATAGCTAGATTCCTTATTCCTTGTGAAGTGATCATATTTTCTGTAGTTTGTAAAAATCTTCATGCCCAGTAGGTTTTTTGTACATTCTAGAGAGGATTAACATGTTTGTGAAACAAAAGAGGGGGTTTCTTATGCAAAAGAAGGCAATAGGTATGTCAAAAGAGTTTTACAGCTATTAACATACATAATGATATATAATAGTACATACAAACAAGTAAATGAATAACAATAATATCAAATGCATTATTTTTTGGATATGGCTGTACATTGTGTTTAAATGTTCTCACTGTTGTACATTTACTTCCATGACAAAATTAAACCAAATTAACTATACATTTGTGAAAGACTAAAGCCAAACAAGTAATACAATTGATTTTGTTTGGCCTACTGCCGTAGGAAGGGGACCCTAGATCTGAAGGTCAGCAAGAGTTTGCAGAGTGGTTTTGCTTTAGATTTTTCTGGGAAGGAGAAGACAAGTTATAGGAAAGTAATTTTGAGTTGAGATTGTTTGACAATGAGGAAAATCATCTCACTCTATCAGCTGAAGAGGAAATGTTTATCTCTGTGTCTAGTTAGTTTCATTGTTTATCTCTGTGTCTAGTTAGGACAACGAGTCCTAATCTCAGCTGATCAAGCATGAGACAAATAATGAAAAGTTGAAGGGTCTGTGCTTGACCTTATCATCAGGTTTAAGAGAAGGGAAAAGGGCTGACTGTGTTTGGTCTCATCACAGGAAAACTCTAAAGGAGTCATCAGTGAGTTTTGAGGAGTGGAAGAGTGGGCAATGGAGGTTGAGTGTATTCTAAGTCATATGGGATGAATGGCTCTTTGCAGCAAGCCATTCTGGAACACAAAAGAGGTGGAGAGATAGGGCTTAGGAAAATTTGGGATTTCCCAACCATTCTTGTTTCCTAGAAATAGAGGCTCAGGTGAAATTCATTATTGTCACATTCTATGAAAGAAAGTGACGTTTTCTGGGAGATATCATAAAGCCTTCTCCTTCCTATTCACATAGTCTGCAACTTAAATTCTTAAGTAATGGGGAGAAAGAAAAAATAACCTTTTATGTATAACCAGAAAAAAAAAAGCATGGATGTAAATATGTGTTTTCTTAATACTGTATCTTTCATTATTTGCCGTTTTCATTTCTAAGCATCCCTAAGAACTTCACCTTTTCTTGAGGGAATCAAAAGATTCATTGTAATGACCTTTATCTGCCACAATTCCTAAGAAATACATTTTATGGAGCTACATTTCTCTAATTTACTACCCTGTAGACATTAACTATTGTTTGCCTTTTTTAGTAGTTTCTTGATAAGTAATGTGATTAAGTAGTTTTCCAGATATGTAATAACTGTGAGTTATGCAATACACACACACACACACACACACACACACACACACCCGTATAAATGTAACTTGATGTGGAGACATTTCCTTAGAGTGGAAGGACTATTTCTTGGAAGAGATCAATATGTGGGTGATTGCCTAATCAGAGTTTATGTAAGACCTTTATTATCACATGCTCTCCAGAATGTATAATGAAACATTAGTGTAATATATTTGATGCATCTGACTTACCACATAAAATTGACAACAGCTATAAAGCAAATATCACACATAGAACAAAACATTTACTATCTTCTGAAATAACACAGCATCATGTATTTACAAAGAAAAATAAATATATTCCCTTTATGATTGGTTTAAAACAAGTCACGTTTTACTTGTTTTAATTCAACACCTCGTTGTGAGCACAATTGAGCTGCCATATCTCTAAAGAATCAAATAATGGATCAAGAAATTGCTGCTTCAAAGATTATGTGTTTACTTAATGCTGTGAGCAAAATCTTTATAGAATGAAAGTGTTCTGAGTATTATTGGTAGCGTAGCAGAAAGGGCACTAGATTGGTTGTAAGGATTTTGAAGTTTAAGTATTTTCTTAATACCAGGTTTCTCATGTGCATAATGTGATAAAAGCTACCTATCTATCGGTGTTATTTTGAAAATTGAATAAATCAGTATGCTGTAATTCAGTGGATCTAGGACACTGTCAATTGTAATTAGGGACTATCATTTATGTTTACTAAGAAAGAAAACGTGTCCCGTAAAATATGAAGAAAGATTTCCTCATAGCTTTAAATTTTTATTTTATATATGGAAAACTCTTTTAGACTAAATAATTTTAATAAATCCTCTGAAAATGAATATATTATTTTTTGTTTCTGTAATTTTCTGAATACACTGATATTCTTTTTTTTCATTTCACTGTGAAGCATAACATACTATTTTAAGCACATGAACTATTTGGCAATAAAATGAATAAAAGAAAATGCAATAGCTTTGTTTAGCAATTAAGTGATTAATTTTTGATTAAGTATTAGAGACAGTAATGGCTATTACTCTGGCAGAAAAATAAATGATTTTGACCTGTAATGTACTAAAAATCCTTCTTAGAAGAGAGTGTATTTTAGCTTTGACTTAAAAGGCATACAGCTTGAAGGCATGCGAATATTCTTAGATAAATGTAAAATCTAAACGTCAATGGCCATTCAAACTCGTCACATATATCATTCAAAAAGGAATCATGAACACTGAGTAAAGTTGTCAAGTTATAACCAAACATTCTTGCATGCAGGTAGAAATATACATTTTGGGAGGAGAAGGGAAATTTTCCTTTTGATTAAGGCAACTGTTCAAAGTAACTGATAGACAGTGAAACACACGATGACATTCATGTCCCTAAGTATTATTTATTCATTTGTAAAGTGTATAAGAAATTCATTTTAAAAATTCTATGATGTAACTTCATCTATTTATTTCTGATTATATAATAATTACTCAAATTCCAGATAAGTTTCTAACTTAACTTTTCTCAGAATATGTACCAGCTAGGAATTTGTTCCATTTATTTGGTGAAATGGGTCTCATAGGTCAGGAATTATTTTTATTCTGCTGATGCTGCTGTTTTCTCTCTGGATTTCTGAATCCGTATAATATGTCCTCGTTTATCACTGATTTTTTTGTCTTTTATTGTGTTTAGGAGACACATCTATGGTGTTTAATATAGGTGCAGTTTGCTGATTTTCATTACTGCATAGCATTCCACTGTTTGAATACATCATAATTTATTTCTGCATTCTGTTATTAATCAACATTTAGGTTGCTTTTAATTATTTTGTTGTTATTGCTTTTGCAAATAGACTGCACAGATGTGCACAATTCTACTGAAACCATACCCAACAATGAATTTTTTGCTTATATTGTAGACATGTGGTCTGAAGTAGTAGATGCTCAACTTTTTCCTACAGAAATTGAGGCAGTTTCTACATTCCTACAAGTAGGTACAAGCATTCCAGGTAGTCTACCAGTTTTTTTTTTTTTTTTTTTTTACAACACACTATAAATAGACTTTAAATTTGATCCCTCTGGTGCAGTGGTACCTAATCAAAGTTGTACTTGTGTACTGATGAAGCTGAACATCATTTTTATTATTTTATTGTATTATTATTGTTGTTGTTGTAGAGAAGGGATCCTACTATGATGCCTAGGCTGGTCTCAAACTCCTGGGCTTCAGCAATCAGTTTGCCTCAGCCTTCCAAAGTGTTGGGATTACAGGCGTGAGCCACGGCACCAGGCCTGAAACTGAGAATCTTTTTACCTGCTTAATAAATATTTTGTTATTTCTTTAGTAAAGTGAGCATTCAAGTATATGCCTATCCTGTGGTGTGTGGTTATTTGCATTTTATTCTATTGACTTAGTGATATTTTTGGTGTATTCTAGATTTGTCTCTTGTCTACTATATGAATGGCAAAAATTGATTCTCCCTCTCTCTGCTTTGCACTTTTCACTTCTTATTGGAGTCTTTTGGTGAACAGAAGTTTGTAATTTTAATGTCATATAATTTATTGATATTTTCTTTTTTATTTTGGGCTGTTTGCAAAAATCTGCATATATTCTTTTCTGTTTCTTTTCCTTTCTGCACCTGCATCTAAGGCATTATTCATGGTGTTTTATTGTTGTTTTATTTCTTGGATTTTAGTTTTCCCTTTATAGTTTCTTCTGTGATATTTTTGAGGAAAGAATAATGCAGCCTTAGAAATTTGACATCTTGGTAGAAAATTGAAAAAAGTAACATTCATTTTAGAAAATTAACATGGATTGTTCATCTATTCTGTGTCAGGTTCAGGAATAAATGTTGAGGAAGTGTCTTCATTTCAAAATATACCTTCATATTAATGTACTTGTAGAAAAAGACATATAAACAGAAAAATATAATGACACAAGTGAAATAAAGATGTTTGCATGTGTGGGGCTGTGGACGAACACCAGTTAGCCAAAATTTTGAGGTTGGGATGTTTGAAAAACTTTCTAGAAGATAAGACTCCTCTTGACTTTAGACTTCATGAGTCTTCTAGATGTTAGTCTTCAATCTGAAGAAACATTGGTGGGGAAGCAAGTGGAAAATTGCCTGGAGTTGTCAAATACCAAGGCCAGTGCAGAAAACTGAGCCCTGGAGTATTAGGCTTGATTCTTTTAATTTCTATTAAGAATACATACGTTTTCAACAGATATAATTAGTCTAAGTGTACTAAGATTCAATAGAAATAAATCCAATAGAAAATTAGGGCAAATAAGAATCAATTAATTTCTAAATCCTTGTTTATTCATTTATTATAGCCATTAGAAACTATTACTGAGTTAGTTGTACAGACTTTTGCAAATCCTATTCAGTTTGACTTTCTCTGGAGCATACACCCATTGTACCTGTAATTGTTTGTATTGCTCAGTCCCTAATTAAGAGGTAGCCATAATGAATTTTCACTGGCATTTAACTGATAACAGTACAATACATTAAGGAAGAAGGAGGAGAAGAATTCACGTTCTTGCTACTACAATGCCTATTAGCATTGAGGCTATGATTTGGGGAATCTCATTAGCAATAATGGTCCATTATATTCCCTAAGTAAAAGCTACTAATTAGTCACCCAGTTAATTACAAAGGTTCCTTTCAGAGTAATTAGGGGGAAATAGCCTCTCATTTTTTAGTAAAAATGACTCAAGAAAGATAAATTATATTCTGTGAGTCTGCTTGTTACTCCATCTTTTCCTGCTACTTTGATTTTATCCAAAATATCCCTTAATAAAATGAATATGCAGTCCAATTAAATTGTAAAATTTTAAAGAATCATGACATGTTCTAACTTGTACCTAGTTTTCTCACAAACATAAATTCCTTAATTTTTATATTTTCAATTTTAAGGAATGCAATGAAAGCAGAAATTTTAGTGTTATCACAGTGATTAAGGAGAAAGACTGAAAGATGTTAGTTCAGAAGAACAAAAACTGTTAGAAATATGGTTGTGAACTTCACTTTAGAACAAAAATTGGATTTGAAAAGACATCAAAAACATATATGAACACACCAGGGGTTGATTGTGTTCTCTACAATCTTCAGAAAAACATCAAAGAAAATCTAACAAGCAACTTCAAAAGCCTGTTAGTCTCACTGCAAGCTGCAGTTTAGGGAGAAAGAGCCTGTTAAAGGCCTTATTGAGGAAAATGACAGTATCCACAGAGAACATGAAGAAATTGACCTATAAACAATTTCTTGAAAAATGTCACCAAAAGATAACACAAATTTCACCTAGAAATTAAAATGACACCAAAGTGTACTGTAGTTGCAAAAGCTATAAAACAGAAACAAGAAATATAAACAGTTAAACAGGAACTCAGTTCATTTAAATGGTGTCTATAAAAGATATAAGATATTTAATGTATGTTAACAAAAACAAGAGAATGATTAAAAATATTTAATTTAAATTTTTTGAAACAGAAATAACATAAGTCTGATTTGAATTTTAAAGATTTGTTGAATAAACAAACTCATTTGTCTTTTTTATGATTCAAAAACTAAACAAGTATGCCAGGATTTCAAGGAAGACAGAATCTAAATTATTTCTTGAAGATGTTTTTAATTTTTTTAAAAAAATATTTTAACAATAAAAATAGGCACTTGGCATTTCTGATTATACAGAGTGTTTGTTCATTTTTAAAGAAATCGAAGGAGTATACACAATATAAGGAAAAGCGTAAACAGTGTCAGACTTTATTTTTGCCCTGAAATAACTCATACTAACATGTTAGTGAACATTATTTCATACACAACCTAAGCAAAAACACACATACATGATGAAGTAATTTTTTTAATACTATTGATGTGCCTTATCATTTGTTGAAAACATGATGGATTAGATGCTCTGGCATCTTGGTCAGATACCTTTTTTAAGATTCCAGAACTTTTCTCCAGGCCGTCAGAAGTGTTGCATTATTATGGCTTAGAGCTGAGTACATCCCCAGGGATTGCTTTCCTTTTAAAGAAGCTCTTTTGCTCAAGGCTTTTACCCACTCTCCAAGCAAGAACTTCCCACATTCATTGACTCTTTGATGTGTATGTAAGACTCTGGCTTTCTCGCCTCAATTTGGCATATATCTAAAGGGCCTTCCAGGCTAAAAACTTCACATTGAGTCAACTGAGGCTTCAGTTGTTGTTATATCACAAGGGATTTTTTTTTTTTAATATCCAATTCTTCTTTCATCACTCATAAAGCATTTTTTTTCCTGTGAACAATGTCTGCTCACCACCACCATGCAAACCTCAGCTTCAGAGAATGTTTCCTAAGCAATGTGCCCAGTAACACCGTCCTACCAAGGGCGGTCCTCGGAACAGATTCTAAAATGAGAAGCTCATGCATTGGTGAGGTCATATATCAGGGTTTTGAAATGTTTGAGGAAAGAGAAAATTGAATTGAATGACTGGTATATATGATATTTATTAATTAGAAAAGATGTTGAGCAGACAAGGAGCATTAATCACCAATATAAGGCAAAGTTAGGAGGGATCCTTACTAGCATATAAAAAGATGCTAATATCCTGCAGTTGTTGGGAAGAAAAAGATGAAGATCAGGCCTAAAAAGTAATAATAGGTGCCAGAGCTCTAGAAAATATTGGCTTCTCCACTTTGACAAGCCTATTATTTCAAGGTCAGGGCTATCATTGAGACATATTGGGATTCTGAGACAAGAAATGGGTCACCAATTTCAAGACATTTAAAACTCTTGACCTCTCCCCTCAATAGTCCACTTCTTGAAAAAAGCCTATTATTTTCCATTTGTTGAAGGATGATGTAAATATTTTTGCCTTGCAAAAAAGCATTTACCTGCCTTAGGCAGTAGCCTCATATCTTATTCTAATCACAAGACCAATAGCCAAGGTTAAACTACAATAGATACCACCATAAATTTGCTGGATGCTGGATCATCAAGGGAAGAAAGAAAATACTGCTGGGAATAGCTGCAGAAGTTACACAATGTGTATCAACAGGAGACAGAGGAGAATGTATAGGGCTGAAACTTAGGGTACTGGATTGGGAGAAGGGGTAATCAAACATAAAGTTAGGTCAAGCAGAGTTTATTGATATGAAAATATTCACCTGAATATGAAGTAGAATGTAATAAAATGTAATATTCTGACAAGTAGCCTGAGAGATGATTCTAACATGCCATTAGGATGGCTCTTAGAAACTTGGAAAAGTGATTACAACCACAGATTGAAAAATAAATGTTATGATTTCCATAACAGACAGTGAAAGAAAAAGGTCAAAATTCTCACAGAAGATAACAGGTTAGAGTGAATACATGATAAAAACACTAGTAACCAATTTTATTCTGTGGAAGGCCCACAGAATATGTTATGTGGAGAGCCATTTATCAGATTTCTGGGCAACACACTAGTGAGAGATTCACCAGTATTGTTGAGAACCCCAATGTTGACTATCTTCTATAAACTGCAATTGTTGATAGGAGATGTGCTCAAAAACTAGATTGTCTGATAGTAATGACAACAATAGGACCACAAAACAGTTGAAGGTAGATAGTGGAATTTAACTATCAGAAGCCAGGCAGAAGCAAATATGTATTAAAGGGAAAAGTCAGAGTTGCTGCTAATGGGGGAAGGATGTGGCCCACATAGAAAGAATCACGGAGAAGGTCCTTTGGCTTTCCTAGGGATAAGATAAAGAGGCAATCAATGAGAATAATCAGAAGAAATCAAAGGTGGAAATCCCAATAGAAATCCTTATACTTTGCCAAGTTTCCAGACCTGAGCTAGTGTTCAGAAGTAGAGGCCACCGAATGAAAGACAGTCTTGGTCATGAGAAGAAAGAAATTGCAATGCCACTCAGTCCTTCCCACAAAGGACGTAGAAACATTTACCTGGATCCATACATGAGGAAAAGGAGTGCACACAGATGTCAAGGTGCCCATGCTGACATTGATAACTAGACACCTGAAAGGCCATATGGCTTCTGTGAGAATGTGCATGTAGTAAGGATAATATGCGTAATTCTGGCACAGGTTCATCTCATAGTAGGTCCCATAGGTGCACAGACCCATCCAGTGGCTATTTCTCTGGTACATGAATGAGTACTCATAATGGGGTAACTTGGTAACTGGTAAATCTCCTTGCAGTTCCTTAGCCTGTGGTCAAGAAGAAGTCCAAGGAGACGCTTCTAAAACTGCCAATACCATAGCCAATATAGTAATTTTTTTTTAAATAATACATTTTATGTAGAATGACATATGTTAGTGCCACATACTTAAAGACCTAAAGGATGAGGTAAGAAGATGATGAAAGATGCTATGTTCAACTGCAAACTCTCCATTCTGGTAACCCCACTTACAGCTGTGTTACCTGATGTAGTATTTTGCTCCAGCAGATTTATGCTGCCTCAGATGGATAGGATACTCACGAAGCCAGTGGATACATTTTTCAGAAATAGTTTGTCTTTACCTGGGGTAGACAATAGTATATATTTATGGTCTTACCACTGGGCTGTATTACTTTTCCTATTATTTGTCATAATTCCAGTCTGAAGTGACATGGGACACTACACATTCTACTGAGTATTACGTTGGCATACCGATAACATCATTGTAATGATACTACATGAACAAGATATGGCAAGTATGTTGAATGACTGTTAAGACACACACAGTCCAGAGAGAGGTCATTAAAAACTGTATGAATATATAAGGCCTGTCTCATTAGTGAAGTTTTTAGGATTAGAATAGTCTGAGGCATTCCAGAAAGTCATCTACAAGGTAAAGGAAAAATTTGCCACCCACATGTCCAGTATGAAGAAGTAAAGATGCTTGGGATACTTCTCCAGTCTCATGAGGCAGAATATTTCACACTTGAGAATATGATTCTGAATTTACTGAATTAAGTGAAATATTTCCAAAGGTATAGCAGAAATGGACACTGCAATGGGTCCAGGCTATGAAGCAAACAGCCTTACTACTTGGGCCATGTGACCCAGCTTACTCTATGGTATAATTGTCTAGGTTGGAAAAGATGTCATACAGAGTTTACAGAAAGTCCCATTGGAAGAATTAAGGTTCAACAACAGTAGGGTTCAACTAAAATATCTTCCCTTGCAGAAGAGAATTATTCAACTTTCAAAAAGCAAATCGTGGCACTGTAGAGATGGAATGCTAAGCCGTGGGGCATCAGGTGATCACATAGCCTAAATGGCCTATCGTGAACTAAATCATAAAGTTGAATAAGCCCAACCATGACTCACTGGAAAATGAAAGTGATGCACCTGGAATTAGATGCAAGCAGTTCCAGAGGCCACAGGTAAGCTGAGTGGCTATAAATGGACCCAACAGCAGGTGCTCCTGTTCATCAGTGCTGGACTATCTATTGTCACTACCAGAAAAACAACCAGGCACCAGATGGCATGAAGAAACAGATGAGTTCATTTTTAAATGTATATGGAAAGGAAGAGGAATCAGAATAGCCAAAAAGAAACTATGAATAATAACTATGAAATAGTTATGACTATTCATATGACTATGAATAAAACTATGAAAGTTGGAAGAATTATACTAGATTATTTTAAAACTGATTATAAAGCTATAGTACAAGTCATTGTGATATTAGAGTAAAATCTATATAGATAATTGAAACAAAATAGAAAGTCTAGAAATGTAACAGTGGGCAATTTAATTTTAACAAATGTTCAAAAGAAACTCAAGGGGAAAATAATTTTGTTTTCAACAAATATTGCTGAAACAACTGAAATCATATGCAAATTAATGAATGGATAACTACATAAAACAAACTTCAACCTCTACCTCACACCACATAATTGTGTATATCATATACAGTTCAATCAAAAGTGGTCACATACTTAAGTACATAGCTAAAATTATAAAACTGAGAGAAGTAAATGATAATTTTTTAGTGATCTTGTGTTTGGCAAAGACTTCTTAAGTAGGACACAAAAATCATAAACTCTTAATCAAATGTCAATAAATTATGTTCCATCAAAATTCAAATATTCTTCAAAAAACACTGTTATGAAAAATGAAAAGGCAAGCTGCAGACTGGGAGAATGCATTTGAAAAGCATATATCCAACAAAGGACTTTATCTAGAAAATATAAAGAGCTCTGAGAACCCATTTATAAGAAGTTTAATAACTTAATGAAAAATAGGCAAAAGATGTAAATAGACACTGTTCAAAGAGGATGTAAAGAGAACAAATATATCTATAAATCAATACTTAATATCTTTAGTCATTAAGGTAAGGCAAGCAAAACAACTACACACCCACCAGCATGGCTGAAATTTAAAAGATTGACCCTATCAAATGTTTATAAAGATGTGATACAAACTGAACTTTCATTTATTGCTAGTCCACACAACAAATTTGGATACAGTTTCATAGTTTGTTTTAAAGTTAAACACCTACCCCATACTCCAGCTATTTCACTCCTTGGTATTTACCCAAAAGAAATGAAAGCATATTTCCACACAGTGATTCTTGCACAAATGTTATAAATAGTTTTACTTGTATTAGTGAAAACTTGGGGGGAAATTCAGTGTCTATCCCGGGGAGGACAGACTAACAAGTTGTAATGCTGCTTTAAAACCAAATACTTTGGCCGGGCGCGGTGGCTCATGCCTATAATCCCAGCACTTTGGGAGGCCAAGGTGGGTGGATCACCTGAGGTCAGGAGTTCAAGACCAGCCTGGCCAACATGGTGAAACCCCATCTGTACTAAAAATACAAAAATTTGATGGGCTTGGTAGCACGTGCCTGTAATCCCAGCTACTCGGGAAGCTGAGGCATGAGAATTGCTTGAACCCAGGAGGCAGAGGTTGCAGTGAGCCGAGATCATGCCACTGCACTCCGGCCTGGGTGACAGAGTGAGACTCCCTCTCAAAACAACATTAACAAAACAAATACTTTTGATCAATAAAAGGAAAATATTAACTATCAGTGATTGGAGACTGTACTGGGAGTTGGGGAACAGATACTATTTCCTAGTCAGCTGCAGGGAAATATTACAAAGGAGCAACAGGAAATTTGTTGGGCTGGGGGGCATGAATGTTATCTTGATGATGGTAATAATCTCAAGGAGATATATATATATATATGTCAACATGTCCAAATTCATCCAATTGTACAATTTAAATGTGTTCAGTTATTGTATGTTAATTATACCTGAATAAAGCTGCTAAAATAACAACAGATTTTTCCACATTGCCTTTCATAAAGTATGTAACTGCAACTTATTTTCTTGTTAGCCTGTGAAAATTAGTTTTTCTAATATTAATTTATCTTGCAGAGTGGAAAGAATGCTTTTCTCTCATCTAAAGAATTTTAAAAATCTATAAGCAGGAAATAGGTATGAAAAGACCCGATGTGTGTTCCAGGAGCTTTATATGTTTTAGTATGGTCCATGCACAATGAGAAGTTGAGGTCAACTGAGTTCAACATGTATTCATTAAGTGCCAATTGTGTGCTGATAATTCTATCAGAAGCCAGGATAAGAATAGGAGTAAAAACATTTTTATTTTTACAGTTATCTACTATGTATCTGAATAATATATTCAGGATATGGCGCATAAACCTCCGATTCCACTAGTACTTTTAGGCAATGAGTGCTAAAACCATGAGGAAGCGATAGAGCTTGCCCAGGCTGTACTAATAGGGAAATTCTTTCTTGAAGAGATAAGACCTGACTCTAAATATGAAGGAGGATTAACATTCACTAACTAGCTGACAGAATAAATGGTTTTATAAGCAAAGCAACATTTTATATAGGCCCCAAAGACCATAGTGTATCTTTTCACCTGAAGTAACTGTAGCAATTTTTAATAATATCATTCAAATTTTTATTAACCTACCTGTATAATTCCTTAAAGCATACATTGAAAAGGTTAGACTTTGCAGGGCACGGTGGCTCATGCCTGTAATCCCAGCACTTTGGGAAGCCGAGGTGGGCAGATCACCTGAGGTCCCGTGTTCAAGACCAGCCTGACCAACATGGAGAAACCCTGTCTCTGCTAAAAATACAAAATTATCCAGGCGTGGTGGCACATGCCTATAATCCCAGCTACTTGTAAGGCTGAGGCAGGATAATTGCTTGAACCCAGGAGGCAGAGGTTGCAGAGAGCCAAAATCGCGCCATTGCACTCCAAACTGGGCAACAAGAGCGAAAGTCCATCTCAACATAAAAAATAAATAAATAAATAAAATAAAATAATAAAATAAAATAAAATATAAATAAAATGTTAGATTTCATCACAAACACTTCCAGGAGAGACTGGTCCATGAATGTTATCATTCACATTAGGATACTATCACTGAACTCCCAGCTGAGAGGGACTTGATACCATATCTCATACTAACTTTCCTTAGTGTGCATATCAATAGCCTGGTATAAACAGAAATATACAATAACTCTACACAGAAAGTATAAATTTTATTGAAGAAAATTTAAAGGAAGTTAAGTAAATGGAGACTATTTTTTGTTTACAGATTGAAAGACTAAATATTATACATAGAAGTTTATGTTCTTTTTAAATTGATCTGTGAAACTCCAATGAAACCCCAACATTTTTGGGGAGTAGAAATTGACAAGCTGATTCATAATTTATATTGAAATGCAAAAGGCCAAGGATAGCTAAGATATTACAAAGAGAGAACAAGGTAAGATACTAAGAGGGATATTACGGCCATGGTTCTATCACTGGGACACTGGGGCAAAAATAAACCAATAGAATCTTTGAAAAGAATTGAGAGTCCAAAAGCAGAACTACCCACATATGACAATTATATTTATGTCCGAAAAGTAACGACATTGCAGATTAATATGAAAAAGAAATAACTTTCAATAAAAACTTCTACAACAACCGGGTACTCGTATACGAAAAAGCCCAGTACTTAAGGCAATCTACCAAAATCTATTCCAGGTGGAAAATAGATCTACTTGTGAAAGGAAAAATAATGAAGTTTACAGATGTTGTAAGTTAGAATAATACATAAAAATTTTCAGGACAGGAAAATAATTTTTAAATTGTACAAACAAAATAGTTTATCACAAAGAAAAATATCAGTAAATTTGAATACTTTAAAAATAAGAACTTTCTTCATCACAAAAAAAAAAAGCAAGCTGTGGAATGGAATGGAAGAATATATTTTAATACATGTATTTAACAAGGTCGTTTATCCAAAGCATATAAAGACTCTGCAAATCAGTGTGAGAAAAACACTCAACCCAGTAGAAAAGACGAGCAGGCAACTCGAACCACCAGCTTTACTGAAGAAGACATTGAAATTGTTCAGTGTCATTTATGAAAGGCAAAATTAAAATCAGAATCACAGAATGACCGAAATTAAAGGTATGAGCAATACTAAGTTGTGAAGAGCATGTGGATGTGATGGTTACTTTCATATATAAACTTGACTAGGTTAACGGGTGCCCAGACAGGCGGTAAAACTTTATTTCTAGACGCGTCTGGGAGGGACAGAAGACATTAGCATTTTAATCACTGGACTGAATAAAGATCTGCCCTCATTAATGAGGAAAGGTGAATTCACTCACTATTCTAAAGCTGGGACATGTATCTTCTTCTGCCCTGAGACACTGGGGCATGTCCTCTGGTCTTCAGACTCTGGGACTTAAACTATTAGCTCCCTGTTTTCAGGCCACTGGACTCAGACAAATCACACCACTGGCTTTTCTGGGTCCTTGGCTTGCAGGTGGCAGATTGTAGACTTCTCAGCTTCCATAACTGGGTGAACCAATTCCCATGATAAATTCCTTCTTTATCTATCTATCTATCTATCTATCTATCTATCTATCTATCTATCTATCTATCATCTATCCACCTATCTACCTATCTATCCTATTGTTTCTTTTTCTCTGGAGAACACTGATGAATAGAGGGTGAATAGGAACTATCCTGTAATACTCAAGTGAGAGTATATTCCTAGATACAGACAAACTTCTCAAGGAGGAGAATTCTTTTGTGGGACCATAATATAATTTAACACAAATATACATGCATATATACTTAAAAACTATATAAAATTGCCAAAATATATATCAGTAATAATTCATATATGTTCAACATGAGACATTTTAACTATACCATATCCATCTCTTATCTAAGATGACTGTTTAATCTCCAGAAACATATTTTTATTTATATATATATATTTTTACTGTTACAAGGATACAGTCTTGCTGTGTTGTCAAAGCTGGTGTCAAACTCTTGAGCTCAACTGATCCTCCTGCCTTGGCCCCAGAGGGCTGAGATTATAAGTGTGAGCCACTATATCAACCCAACAACTTTTTTATTCAACCTAAAAAAATAAAAAATATTGAGAAAGAGAAATTTGAAGTGCTTTGCGGAATTTGGAAAAAAAAAAAAAAGCACATACAGACTTCTAATTATCTCATTAGGCATAACTTTATCACATAATTACACCTATCTTCAAGGGAGGCTAAGAAACATAGCTTTCATACCATAGGCCATGTACTTAAGTCACAAATTAGATATTGTATTAGTAAAGAGTAAGGGAAGAGAAAATATTGGGGGATAAACTTTCATCTTTCTAGAGCATACCCCTTTGGCCAATTAGATATCCACACACACTTACTTTTCTTGGCCCACTTAAAATGCATTCACTATTTTCTCAGAGAGACAGCCCCAAAATCGCATTCAGCTGTTTTATAAAGCTGAAACTCTAGGTGGAAACTGGCACTTCACAGCATGGTGATCTATGCATCATTTGATAAAGATATAGTTCTTCATATTCTAAAAGGTGAATGATCTGACTCAGATAAATGCTCAGGATGCAATAGTAAAGGTAGCACAGCGTGTGTGCGGCAAAAGCTACTATCAGTGGGAAAAAGAGGAGGAGGATTAGAAGACAAATGAGTGACTGGAGCACAGGCATGATCAAATCTCAGGGGCAGGGATTGAGAGCACTTCTTTCTCTTCCCCTCTGTAAGCTCCTCACACTGGGTAACTCTGCTTTGGTTTCTTGAAGGTTTGTCGTTTTCCATGATCTCCCATTGGCATGACTGAAGCGGACACGGGGGCTGTGCAGTCCCTAGAAGCCGTGGGTCTTGTAGTTGGCTTCCTTCTGTGCTTGGAGGTTGAAGATTATGAAAATGTAGAGAATAGGCTTGTAGCTTCTTTGGCATCGTATGTCATCCAAAACTCGTCAGG
The DNA here is from genome assembly GCF_002776525.5 of Piliocolobus tephrosceles. Classification (NCBI taxonomy): domain Eukaryota; kingdom Metazoa; phylum Chordata; class Mammalia; order Primates; family Cercopithecidae; genus Piliocolobus; species Piliocolobus tephrosceles. Next base: position 13,253,264 of record NC_045451.1, read on the forward strand.
CTTTTGATATACTGTGAATGTAATGTATAAGAAAACTAGATATATAAAAGTCTTTGGTCATTTCCTTAATAGCTTGTGAGTGTATATTAGGCTGAGTGGTGACCCCACATATATGTCTGCATCCCAACCCCTGGAACCTATAAATGTAATTTGTATGACAAAGAGTGAAATTACTCTATATGACAAAAGACGTGTTTAAGTATCTTGAAAGGAGAACATTATCCTATATAATTCACATATGCCCCAAATGTAATCATGTGCATTCTTATAAGAGCATGGCAGAGGGAGATTAGATGCTAACAGAAAGTAGAAGATACACAGAGGAGAGGGTGATTGCACATTGAAGGCAGGAATTAAAGTGATGTGGCCACAGGCCATGGAATGCCAAGAAGTGCCAGGCAGTCCCTATAATTCAGAAGAGGCAAGCAATGGTTTCTCCCTCGGAACCTTCCGCAGGAAGCAGGTTCCTGCCAACATCTAAATTTTGGACTGAAGACCTCAAATCTGTGAGATAATTAGTTCCTGTGATTTCAAACCACAGAAGTTGTGGTCATTTGTTGTGGAGTATTCTAGGCAATGAATACCACACTGAATTATTTTTCTTATCATCCTCGTCTCAACCTGTGTTCCTGCCCAAAAGGCGTGGGTAGAAACTCAGTAAGGTTAATGTGGTCTTTTTTTGCTGGGTGACATTTTTGGCACAGTTTGTGGCCACAATCTCATCTTTGACTCTGAGTGAAGCTTGAAAAACATTGCTTACTATAAATTTTAAAGAAATGAAAGCTTATGAAGGTGCAGTTTGCATTTTCAATCTTGCAAAACTCTAAATTATTGGACTCATGACGATCATGAGCTGTACATCACACTCAGAGCGGGACTGCACTCACATTTCATTAATGCATGCAGACCAGCTAGCTGTAACCTGGATTTATCTCTCCATAAGTTTGTTTCCAGAAAGTGACTAGAATTGGCCAAATTAATCAACACTGGAATTTTTTTCTTCACTTTCCTGTGGTTGTCTTTGTTGCCATACATACTGCGTTCAAAGTAATGTGGACATCATTTGAACATTTTGGGCCTGCAAACAGTCATGAAACTTACAACAGGTGATACCTAAGTTAGCTATGCCTTTTGTCTACTAATTTAGTGCCACATAACACTAAGTTCCGTGCCCATGACACTAAGTTTAGTTTTTGTCATGAGTAGCATTCTGCCTCCAAGTTTCAAATTCTGTATTACTAAAAGTTAACCTTACTTGTAAATGACATGAAATCCAAATTTTCAGTAGATTGAAGAAGGTAGAGGTTGCTTGTTTCTATACCTAGGTATTTCTGGCCTAAACTTAGTGTCCATCTCAGGGTTGAAGTCAGCTGCTCTGGCTACAGCCAGTTATAATCGTAGGACTGCCTATGGAACAAAGGAAAGACATGAAAGGGGCGCTTTTCTCTTTGAAACCCTTTCGAGAAATAATGCACAACACGTCCAACTCTGAACCATCAATTATACTTAATTGCCATATCTGCTGGAAAGGGAAGTAAAGAAATAGTGTTTCTTTCATTTGGATATGTTCCCAGATGTATAATTTCTATTGCTTTTGGGGGAAAAAAGAAATAAAGAGGACAAGATCATGGAGGTGGGAAGGATTGGTAGCTGGTATTTTTGCTTCAATAGATAATATCTTCAGCAAAAAGAGTTTTTTCTCATATTGTCACCACCTCATGCTAGATGTCCTTTGCTGCTTGTTTTATGTATTCTTGTGCTCATATATTGCTACTTGGAATTGCAACATGTTTTAAAATATCACTAAGTTTAGGGCAGTGTTTATCAGATGTAAAGGCCACTATATATTTATGCCTTGCACTCCCCTGTGGCAGTGGAAGTGTGAAGAGCTAAATATCAATAAATATTCATGAGTGCCTTGGTAGACAAAATATATGACAAAAGTAAAGTGTGACTATAGTTTAAAAATATGCATGTAATGAAGACACAGCAATGACAAATGTCCATGGTTGAGGAAATATGAAGCCAAACAAATTGATTTAATAGAAAATATGAGAAAAATATGTTGAGTACTTGAATGTTAGAATCATAGTATTAATGGGTCTTTAACATAGCTGTGACACTTTTTTTAATGATGGTGGAAGATACTGTCTTCCAATTTGTCTGTCAAGAAGGGAAAGTCTGACAGTATAAAGTAAGTTTGCAATGAAAGCTAACGATCAGGCTTTAGGCCATACCAATAGCAACTGATTGAGCTCTTAGGTGTTAACTTCAAGACAAACAAATGTGTGGCTTTAAAGGGGGTCAGAAAATTTAGATCATTCCCAAGAAAAGTCACTATTTCTGACATCGAAAAAACTGCAAGCGTGCAGAACCAATGGATGTAACAACAATTTTGTGTGCTCCTTGCCCTTTTGAGCCCAAAATATATGGGTCTTTGTTTTTAGATTGCAGTGGCCAAAATAAGCAATTGATATGATTGTCACCTTGTAGGCAATAGAGGAAACTTGAAATCTGTAAGTGTGACAAAAATTGCAAGTACTGTGACTCAGATGTACTGAGAGGTTCACATTATCACTGCCAACTCTGCTATGTTGCCTACAAAGGAATCAACACACCGAAACCAGTAAGTCCATTATTAAGGTGGGATCCTGGCACAGACAGAATATATATGGATGGAGATAAATTAGTATTACAGTGGTTAGGTGTGCTGACTTAGTAACTAGATTACTATGGAACAAAGTCTAGTTTTACCACTTCCTAATATTGTTAACTTGGACAAGAAACAACCAGTATAAATATGTTTCCTCATAAGGAAAAATAACAAGTTTTCCTGTCACCATTTACCTGATAGAATTGCATAAGGAGAAAATAAACTAACTCAATTAAAGCAGTCCATAAAATACCTGGCACTTAGAATTCAATAAAACTTCATATATATCTATTTATATATTTTTAATTACAAATTAGGTTGTGCTTAGGTTAAACAAAATGATAACATCTGTTCTACTCAATTATGCTTTTTCAGTCATAAATATAATTGTCATGTTTGTCATTATTTTCAAAACAATGATAGTAAGAAGTAAAAAACCTATTCTTCAGTAGCTCCATTACAACACATAATTATTTTCCACCATTACTTCATAAATCTCTCTTGTTTAATAACAATTCAACTTCCAAACTTTAATTTTATTTTACAGTACAAAACAATTAGAGGATGCACATGATTCTAATTCCTACTTCTGAATGTTCTTGTTTCATTCTGTTTTTATTCTGCTATTGCTTTGGTTTCCCTGTGTCAGCAAATTGAAACAGACAAAGCAGTGGAATATTTTAGGAATCTGTGTGTCACTAATCTATCAGATTATTTCCAATTAAAAATATATTTATCTTTAAAGTCTGATACTTTACTTATTTTGGAATGTATTCATTTAAATGTTAATCACAAGTTAATTTTACATGATGATTTCAAATTAAACGGCTCTTTTGTATAATTATTCCAACAGTTTTTTTTTTTTTAATTTAATGACTCCTGACTTTTAAGTGGTAGATAACTGTTTTCAAACATGCACTTCAGGATGCATTAAAACAGAAAACAACAAGACCTTTACATATTTATTTAAAATTTTTAATAAAATGACTAACTTTATTTTTTGGTTTTTTTGTTTGTTTGTTTTTTAACTTTTGTTTTAGATTCAGGAGTACATGTGCAGGTTTGTTATATAGGTAAACTTGTGTCATGGGGGTTTGCTGTACAGATTATCTCATCACCCAGGTACTGAACCTAGTACCTAATAGTTATTTTTTTCTGCTCCTCTCCCTCCTCCCACTTTCCTCCCTCAAGTTATATCCATTGTCTGTTGTTCTCTTCTTTGTGTTCATGAGTTCTCATCATTTAGCTCCCACTTATAGGTGAGAACATGCAGTATTTGGTTTTGTGTTCCTGCATTAGTTTGCTAGGGATAATGACTTCCAGCTCCATCCATGTTCCCACAAAGGCATCATCTTTTTCTTTGTTACGGCTGCATGGTATTCTCTTGTGTATGTACCACATTTTCTTTATCTGATCTGTCACTGATGGGCATTTAGGTTTATCCCATGTCTTTGCCATTGTGAATAGTGTTGTAATGAACATTCATGTGTATGTGTCTTTATGGTAGAATGATTTCTAGTCCTCTGGGTATATACCCAATAATGGGATTGCTGGGTCAAATGATAGATCATTTTTGAGCTCTTTGAGGAATAACCATACTGCTTTCCACAATGGTTGAACTAAATTCCACTCCCACCAATAGTGTATAAATGTTCTCTTTTCCCCATAACATCCCCAGCATCTGTTATTTTTAACTTTCTAATAATAGAAATGGCTAATTTTACATTAATGAATGTTACTGCCCCACAGCCATCTTTCCTTGTCCAGATTTTTGACTTTTACTTATTGCCTGGTGATTCTGGGAAGCTAATTAGAAACACGTGATTCAGTTTTCTCATCTGTAAAATGGAGATAATACTAGTATCCCCCTAAAAGCATTTCTATAATATACACATAAACTAATATGAATAAAGAAATTAAATGAATGACTGCAAAATAGTGAACAATTATTAGATATTACTCATTACAGTTATTACGATGTGACAGGTACATTGCTAAAAGGATCACCTTTTAACATCATTTTAGAAATTGAAAATTGAGGATTAAAAATGCTAAAGGATATTCTCAAGGTCTTACAGTTAATCAATTCTAATATCTGGTTTGAAATTTACCTTTACTTGCCATCATAAACAGTGATTATCTTCAAAAGTATTTATTTCTGTTTATACATTAAAATTTCTAGAAGGTTCGGGTGGGAAATAAATTTTTAAAAACTTATTTTAATATGTTTAAACAGGAACTATTACTTAAAAGGGGGATTATTACATATTAAGTTTAACTTAGATAATTCATATTAGAACTTTATCAGTAAAATAATTAGTAAAATAATTTCTCCATGCTACAGTGTAATCTTTTTCAGGAATTTGAATGGCAGTGTAGTCAAAGTAAATAGGAAAAATTTTAAACTGCCCTTTAAAAGTCATGCATAATGACCTAGATACATGGGAATTCATTAAGAAAATCCACACACAAAATCATTTATATTAATGATTGTCAAATGTTGTTCTCTGGCAAATTGAGTTTCCTTGGAGATGTTTTCAATTAAATACTAGCTAATCTCAGATACATCCTTTTTTAATGTGCATTATTTGTTCTAGTTTAATGGCCAGTGATGGTAAAAACATGTTTGTTATGGTATTTTAAATACTATAGTATTAACTTTGAGACTTTTTTTTTACTTGAACATTTTGTGCAGTTCATCTCTAATGTTTGTATTATATGGAGGCAACAGAGATTAGGAATACAATTAGTGATCATAAGGTGTATTAGTCAGGGTTTTCCAGAAAGACAGAACCAACAGAATATATGAGAAGGGATTTATTAGAGTTTAAATCAACAATACTTAAAAACTTATATAAAGCCCACCTTCCTCTACCTTGTAACTTTATGTTACAAGATAAAGTAATAAGATAGGAGAAAACCAAAGATATTTGCTTAATATATGTGTATATATGCACAAATATATTCTTAACAAAATAGGGAGGAAATACTCATGACAATTATGGTCCTCATTTCTGTTCACTGATCACATGGTCGTAGCTGGTATTGATAACTACCTTCTTATACTACCCATTCTGCATTCCATTTGCCTTGAGCAAGCACTTGATTCGTTACTTGTCTTGGTGATCCAAACCTTCATTCCTGAAATGCTGGACCTTTCCTAGTTCTGTCTTGATTGAATTGTTGTAGCTTCTCCCATTGACTTTAATCATAATGTGTGGTAACACTAAGTGATGTCCCAAGGGATTTCCTGTATTCCAGATATACTCTTACTCACCTTTATTGTGGAGTAATAGTCCAATGTCCCCTCGGTAGTATGAATCAATCTCCCCAGCCAACATCATACTTCCCTTCTTAGCCTGTTGTCTCAGAGGCATGAAAAGCCTGAAGTGCCCAAGTTTTAAGTTCTAGTGCAATGGAATCATTGTGTCTGCTAGTAGAAGCATTTCTCCCTCTGGAACTGAGACATCTAAGCTAACAGAACATAATAATGTAACAGGAAGCAAAAATTTTGCTAGTGGATCACTAGGGATAATGGTGAATAGTGCTACTCACATTTCAACTCCTTGATTCCTGGACCCAAGATTTCTAGATATGGGAGAAATAGTATCATATATTGGATACTGACTTAGAGCTTATACTGCCTTCTGTTTATGAAGGCTATATAAAGGCCGTGTATGAAAGAGAATCTTGCACCAGGCCTGCAAAGTATTGTCACCTAAGAGGTACTATAATTGTAACTTAAAAGGATGATTCTATGATTCTATCAAGCCAGCTGCTTCAGGATGATGGGGAGCATGGTAAGAACAGTGAATTGCATGAGGATGAGCCCATTGCCACAACTCTTTGGCCATTAAATGTGGGATACCATGATAGTGGATAAGACTTCTATAAGTCTGTGATGGTAATTTTTGAAGAAGCATTGTGTGGAGAGAAGGCAAATTCATACTCAGTGTGTCTATACCAGTAAGGACAAAACACTGCCCCTTCAATGATGGAACAATAAACCTGACATCAGATAGGTGGCGATCACTCTAGGGAATGGAGCCATATCGAAATTCAATGTTGGTCTCTACTGCTGGGAGATTAGGCACTCAGAAGTGGCCATAGCCAGGTCAGCTTTGGTGAGTTGAAGTCCACGTTGCTGAGCCCACACATAATCTCTATTCCTGCTACAATGGCCACTTTGTTCATGAGCCTATTGGGTGATTACAAGGGTGGCTATGGAAGGAGGCTGAGTTGTACCCACAGGAAGTGTTAGTTTAGGAAACTGATTATCAAAATCTTCCTCTACTGTGGTCACCCTTTGGGGAGCAATCACATGAGACACAAATATATTTACAGATTTTGCCCACTGAGAGAGGTCTATCCACGTACCTCTTCCTCATATTTCTTCGCCACAATTTTTCCAATCTTGTTCCTTCGGAGTCTTTGATCATCTACCCAAACCACTGGCTACAGACAATAAATCAATATAATCACATTTCTGGTCATTTTTCCTTCCAAGTAAAATGTGCTACCAGGTCCTGCCCATTGGGAAGATTTCTCTTCACTACTGTCCTTCAAAGATGTCCCAGAGAGAGACTATAGTTCTGTGATTGTTCACTCTTAGGTCTCTGCATATCATGCAGAATCATCTGTAAACCAGCCCTTTGTCTTTTCTTCCTCTGTCAACTAACTGTCAGGAACTCTCCATGAAGTCACTGGGAGAAAAAAGGAAATGTAGCAGGAGTAGAAACTGTGGGCATTCAGGCCACTTCTTCGTGTAATTTACCTGTGCTTTCCGGACCTGATCAGGCCCCATCACATATAGACCACTTCTATTTGATGACAGAATGCTGCCGTGCATGCCCAACTTTATGGCTTGGCGGGTCAGGAAACGTTCAGTTCATGATAGGCAGTTCAGGTTGCATAGTAACTTGGTGGCCCGTGATCAAGCATCCAGTTTCTACTAGGACTTAGTAGCAGGTCAAGAGCTGTTTCTCAACAGAAGAATAGTTATCTGTGAATGGTGGCAGGGCCTTGCTTCAAAATCCTAAAGAGCTCCATTGTGGTTGACTACAGAGGGGCCTTCCAAAGGCTCCAAACAGCATTCTGACCTATGAATGACATCTCAAGTACCATTAGATCTGCTGGGTCATATGGCCCAAGGGCATAGCAGCTTGCACAGCAACCTGGACCTGTTGCATAGCTTGCTCCTGTTCTGGCTCCACTCAAAACTAGCAGCTTTTTGGGCCACTCAGTAAATTGGCAGTAGTAATACATTCAAATTAGGAATGTGTTGCCTCCAAAATCCAAGTAGGCCCAATAGACATTGTGTTTCTTTCTTGGTTGTAGGTGATGACAGATGCAACAACATATCTTTCACCATAAAAGTGATATCACCACAAGTACCACACCATAGGACCCCTAGACATTTTACTAAGGTAGAAAGCTCCTGATTTATTTCTCAGCTTCTGACATGCAAATGTTTTACTAATAAGTTCAAGGTGGTTGCTATTTCTTGCACACTATGTCTAACCAGCATATAATACTATCAACATAATAGACCAGTATGATACCTCATTAAAAAAAAAAAAAAAAAAAAAAAGGTGATCAAGAATTTACAGAATCAAGATTAAAAATTTAGTTCACAGGGGCAGAGTAAATTGTGACACAGGGCTGAACATTTAATACACCATGAAGTATAGGAGAGTGAAGTGTGCGGCTGGCCTTGCCAGCTGAAAGCAAGTTGCTTCAGGTGGGCTTTGTGAACATGTATGGAGAAGAAAGCATTTGCCAGATCAATAGCTGCATCGTAGGTACCACAGGATGTGTTAATTTACTCAAGCAATGAAACCACATCTGGTACACCCACTGCAATTGGAGTCACAGCTTGGTTAAACTTAGGAAAATCTGTCATTCTCCAAGATCCATTTCTCTTCTGCATAGGCCTAATAGGAGAGTAGAATGACAATGTGCTCTCAATCACCATCCCTGCATCTTTCAAGCCCTTGATGATGTCTAATTTCTGAAATCTTTTCAGGGATGCAATATTATTTTTGATTTACTATTTTCCTAGCTAGGGGTAGCTCTAAGGGCTTTTATTTGTCATTTCCTACCATAATACCCCTCACTTCACAGGTTAGGAGGTCAATGTGGGGATTCTGCCAGCTTCTAGGTATGTCTATTTCAATTATGCATCTGGAATTGGGGAAATAACCACAAGTTGGGTCCAGGGACCCCCCAGACACACTGTAAGTTGGGCCCAACTAAAACTTCTCTGATCATATGACCTTCATATGCTCCACTGTATGTGGAGGGCCACAATGATGTTTCAGTTTTCCTGGAATCAATGTCAGTTCAGACCCAGTGTCCAGTAATCTCTGAAAGGTCTTGTTATTTTCCCTTCCCCAATGCACAGTTACCAAGGTCAAAGGACAGAAGTTCCTTTGGGGAAGGATGGGGAAAGACTCACAGCATCAAATGTCATTAGTGTGTTAGGGTCCTTCCTTAAAGGGATCCAGTCTCCCCTTCATTCAAGGGGTTTGGGGTCTATAAACTGGCTCAAGTCTGGAAATTAAGAGGCCGTGATTTCTGTTTTTATGGGTTGACTTAGATTTTTATTCACTAAACCTGGAAGTTTTCTGCTTATACAGATCAAGTTAGAATACAACAGGCTTCTCATCTGTTTTACTTCTAGGAATGCCAGGATTATTCATCAACAACATAGGTTTACACAAGTCAGGCTATTCTGACTGTTGCTTTGTCTCTGTTGCCCATTACAGTAGCAACGTCCGCCTTGCCCTTGGTAGTTGAGTGCTGCCAGTTAGCAACTTCCACTTTGGGGTACAATTATTTTTACTGCATTTAAAATTTACAAATGAGTTACCGAAGTTTCTGCTGTAAGATGTGGCATACAGAGAAGAGCAATTACAAAACTCATCTGGAATGCTGATGTTCCCCTTACAAATCCATTTCTCAAAGTGCTACTGAAAGATGTATCTTCTGAACCCTTGCACTGTGGGTGAGTAGGCTTTACAGGGCAAATCCACTCTAGCATTCCAATTTTCCTAAGCCTTGGAATCCCTACCCTTACATTAAACCATGTAGATCAGACATCTCCAACCCACTCCCAATGAGCCATCTTTTGATCTGTGTTTCATCCAACCAACCAAACTATTGGTGCTTTTTTTCTTAACTCCCTGAGCTGCAGCATTAAATGCTTAACAGGCCCATATCAATAAATTTGACCTAATCCAACTTGTATTTTTTTTCCACCATTATCCCATACCTTTAATATCCATTTGTTCCCTAGATTTCTGTTTGCATATATTAAGAAGATCAAGTAGTTCTTTTGAAACTTAATGCACCTCCTCATGGGTCACATTTTGTACTTCATATTTAGGAATCTTCTGGGACTCAGTCTAGTTATATGTGCAGAAGTCAAGGGGGTTGTGGGTGGGGCATGTCCTGAGGAGAATAAGCATTGTCTTGCCTGACAATGCTTCAGGGGAGACCATTACTCTTTCATCAGTCAATGCAGGCTTGACTTACTCAGAGGTGGAAAAGCCAGTACCACTGGGGCTGAGGGTAAGGGCACTGCTGCTACTAAGACCACTTCCCCTGACAAAATACTCATCAGAATTCAGGAGCACAATGTCCCCCAACTTCATCAATGCCCCCCCTCCAACGACATATCACCATTCCAGCTCACCGGATCCCATTCTTTTCCAGTAGATGCTCCCACTTTAATGGTACACACCCTGCAAGGCTGAGAGTTCACATTTTATTGTAAGTCAGCCAATTGCAAGATGAGGACTTGTATTTGATTTTCAGCAATTTCAACCCTGTGGCTACAGGAGAGAACATTCTCTTTCAGGGCACATTAGAATCTTCTAGGCTATTTATGTGCATCTGGAGCAGAGGATTCCAATTCCTGAGCTCGTCCATTTCTTTCACCACATTCTCCAGCAATGTTAGGAGCAACCAACCAATGTCATTATATCCCTTGGTTTTCCACAAATTTTCGAAAGAATCTTGTGCAGAATCATCAAGTTCCTTGTGTCTCATAACTGGTGAATTAGGAGTATCGATGAATTTATTTTCTGTATCTCTAGAAACAGTTCATGCCATGGACTATCAGTGTTCTTTATACAATTAGGAGTAGAGTCCTTAGCATTTTTAGGAATCAGATTAGAAAGCCAATTTCAGATATGCCAAAACCGGCTAAGAAAATTTATTCTTAAAATTCTAGAACTACTCCTGGCACCCCAATAGAATATGTAAGAAAGGATTTATTAGCTTGAATTGGCTCACACAATCACAGAGTCAGAGTAGACCCATAATAGGCCCTCTGCAAGTTGGATAACAAGAAAAGACAGTAGCCTGGCTCAGCCCAGAAGCCTCAGAATCAAGGAAGCTAGCACAGCCTCCAACCTGAGACTAAAAGCCTAAGAGTCAGCAGGAGGCTGCTGGTGCAAGTCCCAGAGTTCAAAAGCCAAAGAGCCTGGAGTTCGATGTCCAAAGGCGGGAGGCAAAAAAGCCATCCCACTCTGGGAGGAAGACAGAGAAAACACAGAGTGAGAAGATTTCTGTTTTCCAATCGGTTTGTTTCAGCCAGGTCACCAACCAAATGATCAGCGCCTGCCCTTATCAAGAGCAAGTCTTCCTCTCTCAGTCAACTAACTCACACGTTAATCTTCTCTGGAAATACCCTCACATGCATGCTCAGAAATAATGCTTCACCAGCCATCTAAGGATCCCTCAATCCAGTCACATTGAAAACTAAAATAAACCAACATGTAAGCGTAGCTGGGGGGATTTGCTAGCTGTGAAACTTTGAGTAAGTTGATTAGCTTCTGGAGTCCCAAATTCCTTACTCTGAAAAATGGGATCAATAAAGGTGATATTTAAGTAAGATAACATATTAGGAGGTGATATGGTTTAGTTGTGTCTCCACCCAAATCTCACCTTGAACTGTAATAATCCCCACATGTCAAGGGCAGGGCCAGGTGGAGCTAACTGAATCATGGGAAGTGGTTTCCCCCATACTGTTCATGTGATAGTAAATAAGTGTCATGAGATCTGAGGTCTGATAGTTTTATAAATTGTAATTTCCCTGCACAAGCTCTCTCTTGCCAGCCATGTAAGACGTCTCTTTGCTCATTCTTCATCTTCTGCCATGATTGTGAGGCCTTCCCAGCCATGTGAAACTCTGAGCCCATTAAACCTCTTTCCTTTATAAATTGCCAAGACTTGGGTATATCTTTATCAGCAGCATGAGAACAGACTAATGCAGGTGGTTTCTTGGTATATACTATAAATTTACCACTCAAATACCTGATTAAGGACATGCTTCTTCTATGAGATATTTGGTTTAAATTCTTACAAATATGAAAATATAGTAAGCAGAACAATGCCCCCTCCCAAGATTCGTATGTTCTAACACCCAGAATTTGTAAATATAGTCTCTTATAAGGTAAACACTTTGTAAATGTGATAAAGAATCTTACAATGAAGTTATCTTGGATTATCCAGGTGGATCCAATGTAATCCAAGGGTCCTTATTCAGAAAACAGTATGCTGGATGATCCAGGTAGACTCGGTGTAAACACATGTGCCCTAAAAAAAGAAAGAGGAAGGAAGGAGAAAAAGAGTTGAGATGATAGAAGCAAAAATCAGAATGAAGGCTGGGCACAGTGGGCTCACCTGTACTCCCAGCACTTTGGAAGGCTGAGGCAGGCAGATTGCCTGAGCCTAGGAGTTCAAGACCAGTCTAGCCTGGTCAATGGTGAAATCCCATCTCAACTAAAAATACAAAAATTAGTTGGGCATGGTGGTGCATGCCTGTAGTCCCAGCTACTCCAGAGGCTAAGGCAGAATTGCTTGAACCTGGGAGGCAGAGGTTGAAGTGAGCCGAGATTGTGCCACTGCACTCCAACCTGGACAACAGAGTGAGACTCCATCTCAAAAATAATAATAATAATAATAATCAGAATGAGGTTAGGTGGTTTTGGAGATAGAAGAAGGGGCCACATGAGGAATGCAGACAACCTCTAGAAACTGGAATAGGCAAGAAAATGGATTCTTTCCCAGAGCATTCATAAGAAAAAGGGACCCTGCAAACACCATGATGTTAGCCCTCAAAACATCACATATTTCTGCATAACCATCCAGAGGAAAGAAAAAGTCACCTAAAATAGATTTGTGGTAATGCTGCCATGTCTTTAATGAAGACTTCATTGTATTATTATTGGGAGCAATTTGTTTCCTTTGTGTCTAAGCTTGTTTTATAAATTATAGGGTGCTGAGTTAAATTTTATTTCAAATAAATGATGAATAATATTTTAGTATAAGTGTATGCTATACAATATTTAGGACATACATATTCTAAAAAGAGATTGTGATTTTCAGAAATTTAAATTTAACTTGGCATCTTGTATTTTTATTTGTTAAATCTGGCAACTATATTTTTGTCAAAACCTTCTGCTTGCAGGCTTTATTCTGGGACTTAGCTTTGCATAATGAAAGTGTCCATTAAATTATTTTGTCAAATGAGAGAATAGTCTTTTTCCAAATATGAATTATACACAAAAATACACATTTTTATAAGTATTCTTGTACTTGTAAAAACATCGTTACTGGATTTTGAAATATCCTTCACTCTTGTCATTAATTGTGAAAGTATGAATAGTAATAGTAGTAGAAACAGCAGTGTTGGTAAGAGAAATATTATGTCTCATTTTAAAACACTAGTAACTAAAAATTGCTAGTAATTCAAATTAAAAAAAAGTTCTACCTCTCCTCTTTGAAGATCTGTAATAGTGTATTTAAGGATACTTTGTGATTAACACACAATGTCTTTAGAAATAGTTAATATTCACAAGAGTTTGCCAGGTTTTCCTCAATGGTGCATAACAAAAATAGATAAATTGTATGCTGAGTTTTAAAGTAGAAAGGAATCCTCATTCATCATTAAATGAATCATCAAATATATTATTTCTGTTAAATCATCGAATTAATCATCAAAACTATTTATCAAAATCATTTTATTATTCTAAATGATTTTAAACTCACACCTAATTTATAAAATCATTTTATATCATTTAAATAGCAGTTTTAATTTATGTGAGACATTACAAAAATTTTTTTGTATATAAGAGTTCAATTGCATTATAAAATGTGAAAAATACTACTTAAAATGGACTTTTTAGATGAAATTCTATTAAATAAATTATGTTGGGTAAACCTTTTAAATGCACTGAAGATACAACATAATCATATTTAGGTTAATTCCTTATTAAATTTCTTATGAAAAAATTTTTGTAGTAATCCTGCTTATAATCATGCCTCTGTCTCTATTTATACCTACCTACTCTGTAAACACCTCAAATAGTAGATAATTATTAATTAATTTTTAAATGTAGTCAACTACTTCACAAGGGAAAGATTAGGCTTAGGTTCATATTTATTATTAGCTTTATCTATGAAAGCTATATGCCAAAGTTTATTATATATGTATAAAACAATTGCTAATATGTGGCCAATGTAATCATTTTAAACTGTGTTGCATTGTCCATTATTTAACTTAGTCATCCTGTCATTCAAATAAAACCAAACAGAATGATAATTCAGTTGAATCTTATGCTATAAAGTTTCCATCAACTAAAATCTCTTTGCTCTGACATAAGCTTTTATAAACCCTTAAATGAACATTTGCTCCCATTTGCTTTACATACTTAATAATTTCATGTCTAACTTCTTGATATGATGCACTTTATAATTTCATGTCTAACTTCCTGATATGATGCTCCTTACTTCCATCTCACTGAACTATAAAATAAATAAAAAGCTTCCTTCTGGCAGCCTGGGGAAGATCTCTGTTTTGTTTACTGTGACTGAATGTGTCTACCAATGGGGAATCACTGAGTACATCTGAAACCTATTAATCCAGGTGTTATCCACACCTTTCAGAATTGCATCAGTTTATGTAATCTCCTGTGTTTATATGTCTTATAAACTATAGATATACCAAGTAATATAGGGTTTATGCAGTATCAAAATAAATCATTGCAAGGACACATGCTTTTCAGAGAGTAAATTTGAATTGTATATTTTCCAACTTGCAGTTTATCTGTAAGGCATATAATGTTCCAAACTAAGAAAAGTGAAAGTTCTATACGAGTTGCCGCAGATAACCTGTATCTGTATCAGGCATCCAGTTGCTCTTAATGGCCAGTTCCAAGACCTAGAACACATTTCCAGAAAGAAGTTGAATTGAATCATGTGGTGCTTTGTTCAGCAGCTAATTCTACTTAAGGCTTCAGTGATCCATTATTTTTTGTAAGATTGTTGAAAAGTGCTGTATAATCAGATGATACTCTGCGCTTCACAGATTCAGATACAATGCACTATCTTTGAAGGCAGCTTTAGCAAACACTATGCTATATGTTGCATGTTCATCAAGGTAGCAAGAAGTCATTGTTACCATTGTAGCAATGAATAAATCTAAGTACACATAGTTCTTGACTTACAATGGTTTAACTTAACAATTATTTGGCTTTTTAATGCTACAAATGTGATATGAATTCAGTAGAATTCATACTTTGAATTTTGATCTTTCTGTGAGCTAGCAAGATCAGTATAATACTCTCCCTCCATGCTGGACAGTAGCAGTGAGCCACAGCTCCCAGTAAGCCACACCACCACGAAGGCAAACACTCCTTTCCAGTTGTTGTTCTTGTTGTTGTTGTTGTTTGGTTATTATGGTTCATGTTTTTGCATTCCATCAAATGTCTGCAAAACACCCATTTTGATTCAGGATATTTTCAATTTAGGATGGATTTATGCATACATAACCCCACCATAAACAGAAGAGCATCCGTGTGTGTGTATGTGTGTGTGTGTGCAAATATTTCAGATCTTATTTATAAATCCCTCATTTTATCACCAGAGCAATATAAACATATTTCATGTAGCTTATCACTGAATCATTTACTTTTATGTTATTCCAACTGTTTTTTCCATGTAAGGTAAATAATAAATTTAAATGAACTTTAAGAAAGTTTATTTCCAACTTTGGCAAAATGTAGGAACATATGTTTAG